>NC_044504.1:1905000-1957500 GCF_902362185.1 Chanos chanos
CAAAAACCAAAAACAAAACACGGACATGGAACCATATGTAGTAACAGTGAAGTGTGTGTGTGCGCGTGCACATGTGCGTGTGTACACATGCATATGTGTATGTGTGTGTGTGTGTGTGTGTGTGTGTACACATGCATATGTGTGTGTGTGTGTGTGTGGGTGTGTGCACGCATTTGCAGTTTGCTTGGGTTACTGCCTGCAGTTGTAGCTGCGACAGAACTGATCTAAATATAGTGAGTTCTGCATCCCACTGGAGTGTCTAGCTTTTAGGGTATCTTTGCTTTCCTGATCTCTCTTCACTGCACCTGGTACCGCACCGCTCTGCTGAGCCCTGCACAACCTCTCTGAGTCTGAGAGCCAAATTCACTCCTGCTAAATTTATAACCCACAGTCACTCACTTCCATTAGATTCAACCAGCAGCGCTCGGGGACCTTTTAACTTCATTATTTTATACTTGCCTGGGGGTAATTAATCTCAGATTGAGTTTTGTGGCGTTTCAATTCGACTGGAGTCCACAGCGAACTGCAGTGTGTACTCATTTTAGAAGAGGGTTAAAACTTTGAAATTCATGTCATCTCTGTTTACAGTTACAGATAACTGACAGGCTTCACCAGACCAACCTCCAGGTATGACTGTGTGTACCAGCAGTCACACGCCTGAGCAGAAACCTTCAGGTGAAGTGTTTTACTCAGGGGTACACGCGCAGTGATCTGGGGTGCTACGATCCACCAGTTACGAGGTCAAACCCCATCCCACTAAACCCATTCCACCCATCCCAGCTCACGAACAGCTTCATCATCCCCGGTCTTCAAACACAGGGCTGCTGTCATCAGTGTGGGTCAGTTTCTCTAAATGGCTACAGACTCTGATGTAAACAACCTGGACTCTGTCAACCACTTCAGCTGGAACACAACAAGCAAATGACTATAATAAAAAAAAGGTTGATGTCTGTCAAAGCAATTTTTAGTTCAATAGTGCCAAAATTACAAACGCATAATAGATTTATGCATTTAAAATCATAAATAGGTTTATTACCTGCAAACGCACACACACACACGCACGCACACACACACGCACACACACACACACACACACACACGCACAGACACACACACACACGCACACACAGACTTCGAATCAAAAGAAGAGCCATACAAAACATGTACAGAAAACACTATTAAACAGATAATACAGGGAGTGTGAATGTGGACAAACACAGCTTATTAAGCGATGATGATGATTATTGATCTGTTTCCACACTGTGCAGTAACTCCCATAATGGAACCACCTCCAAAACCACTCACAGGGTCACCATGTTCCTTTAAATACAGAGAGTGCGTCTGAGTCTGAGAGGGAATATCAATCATGAGGTACAGGTTTAAGGTTAGTGCCACAGACAACAACAATGACAGATTTTTTTTCTCTCTCTCTGTCTCACTAAAGCATTTAGTGTAGGTCCAGACAAGGCCTGGTCACCAAGCTGCATGTCTGACCACTGCATCTCCAGTCGAAACCAGACACAGTCACCTACAAGACAACACAACCACAGTCTCCTAGAACAAATGTCACAGTCATCAGTACTGATAGCCACCTTTCCTCTCTCTCTCTCTCTCTCCTTCAAATTGAGGAATCTAATATTGTCAGAGTGACAGGAGGTCATGACCAAATATTACCTTACAGGAATCTCACTGGGTATCCTACACAACCAGGTGAGCAGGTAACTACCTACTATTAGCAGACACTGATTTACAGATAAAGAAACAAACCCTGACTGCACAATGATCACTAGATGCCCTTAACATGCCTGTAACTGAGACGATGAATGGTAATGGTGATTCCTTAATTAAGTTTCTGAGTCATTCTGCGGTCTCAGTATTCATTTCATCTAACCTCACCATGCTTATTACATAATTGAGCGTGAATAAAAACCGAAACCACGGCACAGTCATCAGTGATACATTCAAAATGGGAAACAGTCAAAGAGAGCAATTTCACCTTGTTAAAATGCTTATGCTCCACATTCCATTCACCAAATTACAACACCTCAAGGAAAGAAAATTTAAGTAAATGACTAAATTTCACGTGTAGCCACCTTCTGCAGTACCTCTGTAAAACTTCACCAGACATACAAAAAAAGAAGCCTTAAAAAGACAGTGACCACAACAAATCAACCGTCTGACATACCATATCCCTCTCAGTGAGAGAGACGACTCAGTGAGAGAAAGGAACCGTAAAGCCAGATACACTTTCAGTGTCATCCACTCCAATGTCTGTGTACCTGTTTGACACACACTCGCTGTTAAAATATTAGGCTTTAGAAAATATGAAGGCTAAATTATAAGTTTAGTATAGAGGAAAGGGCTTACTTGTTTAATGTCAGATCCAGAACGAATGTGGAACCAAAGGCGTCTAACTGAAACGTGGCTTGGGACAGATGGACCGCCTGGATGAGGGAATGAAAGAGAGAGCAGTCAGTGCTCCAGCATAGGGATGGGAAACATGACCATCCATGTAACGGGAAAAGGTTCCCCTCTCAGCTCACACCGGAACACTAAAGTATATATTTCATGACCTTTGGCCGGGTAACAAAAACACAAACAACAACAACAAAAAAATCAAGCTGAGTTTTACTTTGAGACAAAAGGAGAGATATCTGACAAGTCACTGAGGGAAAGCAGCACTGATTTTCAACCCCAAACATCCACAGTACTGACCAACATACGGATGCAGATCTTTACCATCGTGTGGGTCGTTCTGTGCCTATGCAGTGTGTGGATTTTGAACTGTGTTACATCCGTACGCACACAGTGCCGAAGCAGAACAGGCTTTACCTGACTGTCAGAGCTCTGGGTCTTTGCGTGAGTGTCCAGGTCATGGTAGGTGCTCTCTGAGCTTTCGTTCAGGTAGTAAATGAGACGAGAGGGGTAAGCTATAGCGCGCTGGACATGCCGGGGTCTCACACCGTCCCAACCTGCCTCTGCAGTCGCCTGACGCTCCCGCAGCAATGACACCATGTCCCTGTGACTCTCATTCTCCACTCCTTTAACAGGACACACGCAAACACACACACACACAGACAGAGAGATGTTCTCACACTCTGCTCAAATCTACAGCTTCGCTATAGCTGACAAAATTCACATTTTAAGTTCACAACACTTTAACTGTCTCTGCAAGGTGTTAAATGCCAAAGACATTAAACAATCACAGACATACACAAATCACAAAGACATTTAATGCAGTAGTGCCTATCTATTAATGTGCAAGAGTACATTAAAAGAAGACAGAGCAAACTAGTAAATTATGCATTGTGTTTAATGCCGTCTTAATCAATATCTGTGAAAAAAAGCGTTGTAAGCATTAACACATCCTTATAAGAGAGCTAGCTGTTAAAGCGTTCCAGTAAAGAGGGTCACAGAAAGTCAGTTCTCTACATTAGTAAACTGTTCCTGCCACGGTGCAGTGTCCTGTCTCGTGGGCTTAACAAAAGATGCCCCTGTAGTTAAGTGTCGGTTCCGTCCTCGACAGTTAGGACACTTTGCACCCTCACACTTGTCCTCACCGATGGACATCCTTCATTACCAAAAAGCTCAGCCTAGGACTACTAAACAAAGACATGAGACGTGTGTCATAATGCGACAATCACAGTTTGTAACAATAACTTATCAGACTTGGTGAAAAAATAAACGCTTTAGTGATTACTGAATACGTACCAACTAACGTCGACGCAACGGAGAGACGAAGCAATAAAGCAAGGGAGCCCACAAGCAAATTTGGAAAAAATATCAGATACATGATTCATAATTGATCTTTTAAATTGCGTTTCATTAACATATTAATAAAGTGTGTCGCTCACGGCCCATTGTCATTTGAGTAGCAAGTTCTTCCCGTAACCAAAACGAGAGTGGGTAGAGTCCTGCAGCCAGCCGCGGGCGGGGTAAAGTGTCGAGGCGGTGGCTAGCCTCTCCAAATCAGCGGTGCTCTTCCTGATGTGGCGACCGCGCAAGTGCTGCGCAGCATCTTAATTTCTCGCATCCTCTGCTGTTAGTCTCAGACCTCGTCTTTCTGCACGAGGTCATTGTCGAAGTCCATTTTTCGCATTCTGTCTCTGTCGTGGTAAATTAAAAAAACAAAACAAACAAAAACAAAACGTTCGATTAGTAGACCCTAATTTGATCGTCTTTGCTGTTTTCAAATGTTGTCTCAAGGACAGAAGTAGTCATTAATAAATGTTTTCTGTACAAGCTAAAGGACGGATGTTATATATTATGTTAAATAGGCATATTGCCTTATAAAAGAGAACATAAAAACCTACAGAAATAAATTACAAAAAATTAACCAACCTTTGTTTTCTCACCTATGGGCCTATGTATTTTTTTTAATCTGTTACGCAGACCACTGGAATTCCGTTTCAGTACAGTAAGCTGTCAACCAGTAGTGCATACTGCGACGTGGAAAACTACAAATAAACCTTCAGACAGACACTTTGAGCCAAAATGCAGTAATCGATAGAATAAAGAACAGACACTTTGGTGATCAATCCCAAATGCCAAACACACAAACATGCCAGACCAGTGACAGACTGTAGCAGGGCTCTCCATTTCTAGACCAGTCTCTCAAATCAGCCAGCACTGCTGAAAACGGCAAATACCCGTTTCTCAGATTAAAATAAGCCCTTGTTTATGATAATGGGGAGAACAGCAGCAGGGCATCAGCTTTCTCAGACAGGATTTGAGGAACATCGTTGTGTAGGCTCCAACTGAGTTGTGCTTCAGTGTTTTTGATAGAAATCGAGTAAGTGTTAGTTGAAGTAAGCTCACACACACACACACACACACACACACAAAATGCTCTCAGCAACCTCAAGTATCATTGCAACACAAATATATTAAATATTTATATTTGACAGAATTTGTTTAAACTTAAAAACTAAACCTTAATAATTACATAAGAGAAAAGACTAATAATCTATTATTAGGTCTATTATTCTATTATTAGGTAAACTATTTTCTCCAGTGTAATTTCACGCAGTCTCTTGTCATCTGAAGCCATTCTCTCTGCATTCTCTGATAGGTCCCTCATCACCAGCACTGCAAGTGAGTGAGATATTTGTGTTTTGAGCGTTGAGTTGGTTGATATGTGTGTGGATTTACAGTTGTGATAATAGAAATTGTGTTGGTGGACTCTTAAAAAAGATTTTGGCCCTGAAGAACAAGAGTGAAACATTCTTTATTAGACAAACAAAGGCCATGATATGCCGGTCATGTTTTGAGCCAACATAAACATATACATGGCTGTTCTAGTCATGGGGATGCAAAACGGAGGTGAACAAATTTCTTATGAAACGATAGCGTGATTAATATCTGACGGTTCAATGACACTGTCGACACTGCATCAAAACACAGCCAGTGTCTCGGAATACGGCTCCATGCTTTATGACACCTTAAATACAGAATAAAGGGAAACACCACTGTCTGTATTCATTTTGTCAGCACACACACTGGGGTCGGTCAGATTGGCACCGATTTTCCGTTAGGGGCGTTGCCTTGTCTGCATAAGTGGTTTATTTTATTGTTTTTGGGGGTTTTTGGACGTTATTGTAGGAACTGTCACCCCGTTGCTGGAAAGAGGGCTCATGATGGAGACGCGACACGCAGAAACTTGCGTTGATTTATCAAGATATATATAAAAAAGAAAACCGCTTAAAAATTTGTAAATTGAGTTCATTTCCAGTCAAAATGTGTTTGTCACTATACATCACCCAAACATCACGTGAAACGACAGTTAGCGTATGGGGGCCTTTTAAAATAAAGAAGAAACTTATGTCACTAAGGGATTTCAGTGAACCAAAGGATGTAAAGTTTCTTTATCAGGATATAAAGGTTCTGCAAAGATATATAGACAATACATAAACTAGCCTATGAGAACATAGTCTAAGTGAAAATCATTTACAAACGCACTGTTCGCTCAAGGCGCCGCCCTTCGTAAATCTACAACAGCATCTGAGTTTAATAACGTTAGCAAGCTACCTTACAAACTTTAATGAAACGTCGCGTTTTGTCCTACGTGTAGCTACATTATGAATAGCGACTATAAAGGCCTATGGGGCACTTTTAAACATAGCGAAGTGTATAGATGATGACTGAAATAAACTTTGTGGTGTGGTATGTAATGTAGGCCTATGTGAAGGTATGGAGAGCGCTGGATGTCATTTGGAATGCATGAATCGAAGTTCGAACCTAATTGTGACGCTGGATAGAGTAGGCTAATGTAATAATATTTGACAGAGAAGTCTTCATTTCCCAATTGCAATCACAACGAACGCAACCTTTCTTCTTACGAAAACAAACCTGTTCACGAAGTGCCATCTGTACAATGAAAAATAGGTAAGCTGTCTTGTATTTTCTTACAGGTCGTCTCTCAAACTTTCTTTTCAACATGTTTTCAAATATCGCTTTTCCCGCTTTTTCCACAGCCCACCATGACAAACTACGCTAACTCATTTCTAGTACCATACGGTTTTACGGACCTATCAAACGAATTTATCGTAGTAACAGCACCAACTGGGCCCTGCTCTCAATACTATCAGGATGTTCTGTATAGCGAACAGCTGCATCAGCCTGTTATGCAGTTCCCGCTGTATGGACCCACGAACCCAAGTCCCTGGCCACAGGAGAACCCAACATGCCATGGTGATTACCCTTCCATCTCTCTGCAGCGTTCTGAATCTTATGCCATGTTCGAGTCATACATTTTTTTTTTCTCATTTGTTCTTGTATCTGATAGCAATGAACCTGTGCTTAGTTAATTGATCAGTGTGAACTGAGTAGATTATTGTGTAGAAAGACTCTGGAGCATACTCTTTTCTACTCTTCTACCTTTTCTCTCTCTCCCCAGTTGGAACCCTGTATTACCCTGTGGAGATGTATCCCATCTACCCCTACGCCAGCTGGCCGGTACTGGAGCAGGGTCCTTCGGTCAACCAGGAGACAACTGTAGTGAGTATTCTAACCCTTCCTTGACTTAACTCAGCCCATAATGGTGGTGACAGATGAGTAAACCTCAGTATAAATATGACATCAGCAGACTAAAAGGAGTTTCACAAAATGGGAAAAGGAAGCATTACAGTGAATCTGCGCTAAACTCATTTGCCAGGGCGCTACGGCCCTCCATTAGTGTTGATGTACCTGTGACCTGTAATGAATGAGCCCATGCTGTTGTGCCCCTTGCTTTCTTCACAGATTGGTCTCTGTGACCCAAACCAGGCTGGGAAGGACAACGCCGTGGAGTTCACGTCTGGGAAATGGAACCCAGCTCCTCCACTGGACCTGCAGTCCTCCACCATGACCCTTCCACCGGTAATTATCAAACCAGTTTAATCCTAAGTTACGGTTCTTCTTCCTTCTCCAACGCCCCGTGCCGAGACATTTAGGTCATTAGTCACAGCTGCCTGAACACTTAACGCTGTCTGAGCTCTTACACTGACGAGATGACCTTTGTGATTGTAAAGTTGAATACGAGAACATTGGGAAGATCCTCAATTGCACCTTCGCATAGACTAGTGATTGCATTTCAAATACTTAAGATTTCAAGGTCCACTGTTTCATTCAGATTTGAGCCCTCACAACCATTCCAGAAATATGTGGCTGATTTAGATATAATCAGCCTGAGGTTCCATGGATTTGGAGTTATTTTTGTACAATGTGTCTAAGTTTTCTTTTGTTTTGCTGGTCATCTGTTGCCCATATGTTGCATATCCACCTCAATCTACCCCTTTCCACAAAGGTCCTGAGCAGCCATTTGACCCCAGATCAGACCATAGCAGCATGCAGTCTGATTCCAGAGCAGGCCATGGAAGTGTGCTGTCTGACTCCAGATCAGACCATGGAAGCATGCACTCTGACCTCAGAGCAGGCAGAGGTGTGTCTTCTGACTCCAGTTCGGGCCATGGAAGTGTGCTGTCTGACTCCAGATCAGACCATGGAAGCATGCACTCTGATCTCAGAGCAGGCAGAGGCGTGTCTTCTGACTCCAGTTCGGGCCATGGAAGTGTGCTGTCTGACTCCAGATCAGACCATGGAAGCATGCACTCTGATCTCAGAGCAGGCAGAGGCGTGTCTTCTGACTCCAGTTCGGGCCATGGAAGTGTGCTGTCTGACTCCAGATCAGACCATGGAAGCATGCACTCTGATCTCAGAGCAGGCAGAGATGTGTCCTCTGACTCCAGTTCGGGCCATGGAAGTGTGCTGTCTGACTCCAGAGCAGGCTGTGGGAGCGGAGCTGTGCACTCAGGACACCTCAGCCCCAGTGACTGTGTCCTCCACAGAGGAGCCTAAGCAGGCTCCAGTCCTCTGTGAGGGAGAGCTTCAGTCCTGCAGAAACAGCAGTGACATGTCCTTTAATGAGGCTACAGAGATACAGCCAGCCGTGAAGATGGAACGTATCACTGCTGACCTCGAGAGCAAGAAAACAGAGGTGAGGTTGCCTGTGCCCAGTGACCTACAGTCCAAAAGTACAGTCCGAAAAGCTAAGCATTTTGTATGGCTTTTCAGGAGCTTCTGCAGAGGGTTCGCTGGGTCCTCCGCAGGCTGACTCCGGAGAGGTTTGGTACGTCAGTGAAGCAGATGATGGAACTCCCCATCAGGACCGAGGACCAGCTACAGAGGGTCACAGGCATGTTCTTTGAGAAAGCCATTCAAAAGACTGGCTTCTCTGGGCTGTACGCTAGGTTGTGCCACTGCCTGGCTAAGGTATGTCATGTTGTAAATTATATTGTGGGTCCCACTCAATAGGGATATTTCAGCGTGGTTACTGGCTCCCATAGTGACCTGCTGGTTGTGAGAGCTCCTTTCCATCTTTGGGTAAAACCTGGCTTTGAACCCTGGACTTCCCAGGTCCTTTCTGTGTGGAGTTGGCATGTTCTTCCCGTGTTTGCGTGGGTTTCCTGCAGGTGATCCGGTTTCCTCCCACCACAAAGACATGCATGCTAGGATTAGTAGTCCTGTCAGTGACCTTGACCAAATCGCTGGAAAAAAGACCTGGAGTCGGTCCTGGGACGGCAGTGGCTCCTAGTGTGTGTGTTTGTGTGTGTGTGTGCGCTCACTGCTCTAGTGTATGTGTGCTCACTGGTGTTAGGATGGGATGCATTTCACTGGTCACTGCTGAGTGTGTGTGTGTGTGTGTGTGCTCACTGCTCTAGTGTGTGTGTGCTCACTGGTGTCAGGATGGGATGTATTTCACTGGTCACTGCTGAGTGTGTGTGTGTGTGTGTGACAAATAAAGTACTCCTACTTCTACGTCACCTTCTTTTCGCTGCATGCCGTCTCCTGCCCGTCTGTTCTCGTCTCTCATTGGCCTCTTCTGGAACAGGTCAGGGTGCCCATGAAGGACAAACCGGGCGGAACAGTGAGCCTACGGAGACTGTTGCTACAGCGCTGCCAGAGCGAGTTTGAGAAGGGCGCGGCATATGACCCTGTTTTTGGCCACAAACAGAGGCAGTTGGTACGCAGCACTCATCATCAAAGTTTAAAGATGTTGGAAATCTTCCTAAAAAACTGAACTGACTGATATGTTTTTTTAATGTCACTTTTTGAACAAGGCTTTATGGATAACAGGGTGTCTACGGGTACAAACAAGTTAAATTTAAGACTTTTTAAGACCTTTGTAATACCACTTTAAATGAAATTTAAGACCAAACGTGCGATGGAAATACACACCAAAAGTGAAAATATACTCTTTCCAAGTAAACACATTCATGTCAGTTCAAAATGAATAGTCAGTTAAAATGACAATAATTTGCTGAGTTTAAGAACATTGTCCAAATGTGTTTAATGTGAAAAGAAAACAAAAATATTGTTGTGGTCCTGACATATCAAATTGATTATGTCATTATCACTGGAAAACAAAGTTTCGTTATATCGTGATAATGACATGAATAAATAACTCAAGACCTTGTAACATTATGACTTTATTCTCGTACTGATACAACTTTATGCTCAGTTACTTAGCTTTAGCTTAACGACGCAGCGCATACCGGAAATAATAATAATTTTTCTTCTCCTTCGCTCTGGCAGACTAGAGAAGTTCTCACGGCGACGTGACTAAAAAAAACATTTAAGACCCATCCAATCTAAATCAAAGTTTATGGACCGATGTGACGCTTTTTCAATCTTTTTTTTTTTTTTTCTCTCTCTCTCTCCGTCTCTCCCTTACTCTCTCACCAAGGAGGACCAGGAGCATGTACAGGAGGAGGTGAAGCAGGCCAAAGGGAAAGCTTGGTGTCGTGCCACTGGTAACATCAGATTTATCGCTGAGCTTTTTCATGTGCAGATGGTGTCACACAGCATTATGCATGACTGCGTGGTCAAGCTGCTTCAGAAGCTCACTGATCTGAACCTAGAGTGTCTGTGTAGTCTGCTGACTTCTGCAGGGCAAAAACTGGACACTGAGGAAATGAAGGTAACTCACTGATGAATTATGCCACTGCTACAGATGGGAGAGAGAGGGCTGCTTGGTTATATTAGGTGTTTTACTCAGCACATTACCAGAACGGTGTAATCATCTCCTTATCATCCCCATCCTATAGTGTGCTCTTGTAGAAACAATACCTCCTGCGTCTTATTTGGTTATCTAGAGTGGCATTCCTGGAATTACTTTAATCTTTAATTCTGTGTGATGACTCTGACACTTGATAGTTAAAGTGCTTTTGTATTTGAAATAAGAGTACGGGCAGATAGCAACATGAAAAACTGAGCAGTCTCTCTTTTGACCTCTGTCAAACCTCAATGCACAGCCCCACATGGACCATTACTTTAAGTACATGACGGAAATCCTGAAACAACATGACATGTCACCGCGGATACGCCGTATGCTGAAGGCCGTGATGGAGCTCAGACTGGTCTGTGTGTGTGTGTGTGTTAGGTGTGACTGTCATAAAAAGAGTTGTGGGGTGTAAAATAATTTAAAAAGATTAAAATAAAAGATTTATAAGATGCATATAGATGTATAAGTGCACACTTCACAGTGTTTGCTAAGTCAGTGATGTCTTTGAAGTTTGAGAATCGTGGACTTACTTGTTTAAGTTGCTGTTTCTAAGGCATCAACCCCTCAGTGTTTCTCTGTGTCCAGAATAACTGGGTGACGCTCAGACGCGACCTCGACCCAAACGCGGCTCAGACGACCTGTGCCAGGCCTGTTCTCCCCCCCACCCCCCCTCCCACACCACCTCCCTGCCCCCCCTCAGCAGGCTCTCGCCCGTCGACTCTACCTGCTGGAAGCGGCGAGACCACAGACAGTCAGCAGACTGCAGTGAAGGTCTCGAGGCTGAACCACACCGGGCTGAAATACGTTCCCAGAAACAGTGACGTCGTGAAAACAATACCATAGAGGCGTGGAGCTGTTGTGAGTCATGAAAATTCACTCACATGCATGCAGGCGTTTGCGTGTACACACACACACACACGCTCGCACACACATACACACACGCTCGCATAGAGAAACCCTCAAATGCATGCAAAGCGTTCAGCCAAGCCACACCAACTTGTGTCTCACACCAATTTACACATAATTCGTTTTTTTTTTTAAACCGAATATTTAAGAACATTTAAAATAAAAGAATATTTGGGAATATAACAGAATATAATGTTTATAAACACAGCAGATTATTTAGCATATTTAATATTTTAAGTATATTTAACATAAAATTGTGATTTTTTTTTAATAATGTCTTTATTGGACTTTTGTACAGGCAGAGTAAGAGAACAGTGAAGAGAGTGATGACGTCAGGCAGTGCTATTACCTCCCACCCATGCTCCACCCCCGTCACTCCTATGACACATCCATGCCCACCCCCACAGAAGAAATCCCCCTAGTAAATAAAGGCAATAAACAATAAAATAGGATCAACTAAAACAAAATAAATAAGTGAAAAGTTGAATAAGGTGGTGAAATTCAAAATATACAAGTTTGCTAGTTGGCAAGGATTTAGAAGGGCGATCAGCCTATAGCTGCTGCAAAACAGTGGATCTTTGTCTTTTCTTTTTAAGTGAAAGCGAGATTAATGCATCAGATGGGGTTAGCAGCAGACGACCGTTGAGAAAAGCATCATTGTAAACTCTTTTGGGGCCAGAGAAGTGGAAAACCTTTCAGAAAATTCCCCAGTGAAACCATTAAGTCCAGGGGATTTGCCACTCTGGAAAGATTTAATCACCCCCTGTGCTTCTAAAATGGATATGGTCTAAAAAAAAATGGTTGGCAAGCTCCTCATCTATTTCGGGGACATTTTAGCTGATGAAAAAGGCAATTTTATCTGAGGCATAAAGTTTAGAATAATAATTCGAGAAAATCTCGTTTATTTCGATTTTATTTCTACCTATTGGTGAACTGATTGTAGGGTTCAGTCTGGAGGTTCTGACTGCAGACCCTGAGTCTGGTGGGCCCAGTTGCCATCTGATATTTCTGTTAACCTGGACTGTTCAGCTCTCGTCAGCTGGGAGATGAATGAGATGACCTGTCTTCGAAGATAGGCTTTGAAGGTCTTCGACATTGTGTCACCACAGATGCCAAATGTGTCACTGATTTAACAAAAAGAATAAAAAACAAACAAACTCTGTGGCAAGGAAATCTTTAAACATGTCACACAGCAAGTGTGAGTTGAATATCCATTGTTTACAGGATGTCCTGGGGGAGCCTAAGGTCTATAGATGTTGGGGCATGCTCTCAAACAAATTGGACACAATGTGCTATTCTATTATCCAGCAGAAGGAAATCAATCTGTGAGTATATGTGATGGATGAAGAAGGAGAAGGCTTTGCATGTGGAAAATTAACATATTCAGGGGTCTGACAGGCCTGATTGGCTTGCATAGGACTCTAGGTCCTCAACAGAGTTGAACAAAATGAGTGTTTTTGAGGGTGACCCGTGAAGTTCTGTGCTCTGCAGAAGTCTCCTACTATTATTATGTGGTGATCATCAATGTTGGGGAGAGCAGAGAAAAACAACTGAAAATGAACTGATCATCAAATGATCATCATCCCAGACTGGTGCATATCCACAAGCCAGGATCATAGGTGTGCCCTGCAGCCTGCCCGAGACAACAACGTAAAGACCACTGTGATTTGGAATAGTGTTTGTTGGTTCGAAGGCAACATTTTTGTGAATGAGGATGGCTGTCCTGTCCCTCTCACCCAGTCAGAATACCTTGAGTTGAATAAGTGACTTATCCATGCCCATTTAATACAAAGGGTATCTGAAGTACAAAGACTTGTCTCTTGTAAGAAAATGATGCCTCCTTTGAGGTGTTGCAAGTGTGTCAACACCTTATTTAAGTTGCAGTGATCCCGTTCAACCCCCTCACATTGCAGGAGATAAACTGCATACCTATGCTGTTCGCTGCCATAAAACTGGACATCTGCGAAATGCTGTGGAAGTAGTCTGTTTGTCACTGATAAGGTACTTTCTGAAATAGGGAATGAAAAAAAAACCTCCTCCACAGGGGGCAATGTAACTCTGAGTCTTAGGGGGAAGGAGGTTGCGTCACGACCCAGAGTGAACTACCTAGATGGTGAGGCATCAAATCATTTGGAACAGAGGGTAAAACGAGTTAGCTGGCCGTGTAACGTACACAGAGCTCACCGCCGTGAGACCTCCGTCTAACATGAACATTCAAGTCTAACATGGTACCCCTGAATGCACCCTAGTGCTCACAAAGTAAACTGAAAATAAACCAATGTGAAATAAAAGTGCAGAGTCCCAGTCCTCAAACATGGTAATGGGCTTCCTCCAATACTGGAGCTCCCCTCTCCCCCTGCGGGACAACCCTCTCCCAGCTTCAGTTCGGCAGTGAGGGTTCTGTGAGTGCAGTTAAGTTCTGGTCGGGAGGGCAGAACTTGTTCACCCAGGATCTCAGATAGCAGCTCTGAGAAGAAGACCATGGGATGGGGGCCGTCGGTTGACTCTGGAAAGCCGATAGCGCTGATGTTATTTCAACAGCTACGGGCTTCGAGATCTGCAGTGTTAGCCTTTAGCTTAGCATCGCTATCGGCTAGAGTTGCACACGTTGCCTCTCTCACATCGAGAGAGTGCCACTACTTGAGGAGGAGGAAGCTCAAGAGAAGTTTATCGCAAAGCTTTTCAAGGTGAAAGACAACGCACCGTCTACGAGTCGGTGATAACCCTGCTGCAGCAGCGTAGCAATCTGACATTTATAGTGTCCTTACTGTCTTGTGACTGCAATCGGAAAAGACCTGGAAACTGACAAATGAAGGTAACTCAGTGCTACAGATATGAAACATGGATTCTCGATAACATTTTGCATCCCATTAAGTTCAGTATAAATTAGCACTGGACACAGTAGTGTGCCCCCCCCCCCCCCCAAACACACACACACACACACACACACATCTCCCCCCATCCTCCTCCCAAGAAAATAAAGGGATGGAAAACATTTATATTGCACTTATTATGTATTATATAGTAGTAAATTTAATTATTTGGTTGGTATGCATTTAAGGCTTAAACAGCTGACAATTAATAAGGTAAGTGTGCTTTGAATCATATATCTTGTTGTAGTTCAATGAGGATTAGACTTGAATTTAGTCTCTGTTCAAAAAAATGTAATTAGAGAGGAATGCAAAAGAGAAAAGCAAAAAAATAAAGTACAATATAAACAGCTAATAACCAACAAGGTAAGCAGGCTTCATCAATCATACTGTGGTTAAATGTAGATTTTACACTTGCTGTCTGTTCAAATTTTGCTATCAGTTCAAACAGTGCAGTTATCAGCTTGTGCTTGTTATGACTGACTGCTAACTAGCTAATCGTTTGTTAGCAAGCTAGCTTACGTTATTGCAACATATTTACTGTTTGGCCCTTTAGACTCATCTGTTTTCTGAAAGAAACTTGTCCTGTAGTTGCCTATGCTCTTTTAGCTTTCTCTCTCTTGCTCTCCGCGCTTCCTACAGTAAGTACTTCGATTAGTTCTAGAGAATGACGTGCATTAGCTTAAAGTAATTTATTTGTATTCCAGCAACCAGGTTGACTGACTCGCAGGAAAGGCATATTCGCTCACAAAACTGAACCAGTATTATCAAGCACATTGAAGCATCCAGTAGGAATACCTGTTACCATCCCATATTCCCAACATTACCATTAAACGAGTCTCCTCAATATGTTCTGTGTGAATGGTTACAGGTATTCTGGTTTATTTTAGCTTTTTATGTTCAGATCAACAGTTACATTAGTTGTATCAGTTATATCGGATGAATCAGTTACATGAGTCGTAAACGCACAAATCCCTCTGTGTGTGTGTCAGTGTTGAGTGTAACTGGGTATTACAACCAAAGCTGCAGGAGCAGATGAAAGTCTTTCCGTTGTGCGTCTTTTAAGACAGACTTTGAAGGAAATTGCGAAGTCAAATGGCCAATAAAAGCAGCGGAAGTATAATCAAAACCATGGAAATAATTTTATTATAAAGACACAGTTATTAACGGTTCTAGCAGTTACAAAACAACAACAACAACACATTGAGATAGACAGGAGCCCTCACACCAGCAGGTCACAACGAGGGCCAGAAAACACACAGAACATCCCCATTGAGTGAGACCTACAACACTCTTATACAACACTCTTATTTCATATATTCACATACTCATTTCACATTTCTGATATCACTTCATCATATGTTTTATCATTTTATTTATTTAGCTCTGAACAAAGGATCACTGACAAGCTCAGTGTATCGTTTTAGTCAGCTGAGAGAGATCAAGCAGGAAAGAAGAAGACAGTGTAGTTGATTTATGTGCAGGCAGTCTTATCTAAGAGTAAATGTGGACAGTGTAACGTTAGCTAGCATTCATTAATACTGATATCCAACATCTTCCACAGTTGATACGATGAAACTTTAGGACCTGAACTGCAACTGATCTAAATAATAATTACTATTGCAAAGATCGGGAAAGAAAACAGCCAGTGGGATTGATACGCTGAACAATGAGATATTAACACATGTGATCAAAAGAAGCAGATGTGACACGCCAAAGTCTATTTACAAACAAATGCAAATTCGGGGAAAGTGATACCCCCTACAAGGAGCTACTTAGAGGATAATAAATCTAAACTGAAGCATAGGTGCGCTTCCAGATCAGTCTTCCATCACCACTTACCACGTCAACTTACCGAGCGTTTACTTCCGCTGAATTTGTCACAGATGAGCCCCCTATGATCAGCTACTAAGTATATGTCTTAGGAGGCTGTGTCAGTTGTTGAAATCACTGTTTAACTGGGAGCCTGCAGAGACATAAAGGATGAGAGTCTAGATGCAGGGAGAAATCTTTCTATGCCATGTACTGGGGGAACAATAGCAGCCTATTTATATCCACTGGAGGAATGCCAAACCTGGAACATCAGACAAGGATGCAGCACATCTCGCCTTCATGCTGACTGAGGGAAACATACGTGAGGCAGAGAAAATTCAAAGTGTCAGCATTGGAGACTTACAAAACATACAAAAGGCTAATGTTTACATTCACATGTATTCGTTTATCAGACGTATCAAAATGCGACCCAAGCGTGGAGGCGCTAAGGAGCTGACTGTGGTAGAAGTGCTGCAGCTACGTTCAGTATTACACCAGATACAAATGCAAGAAGAGTTGAAGGAAGTAAAAGCCCCTACGTCTTCAAAGCTAAAGTTTATACATCAGCTCCATGCCTGCCAGTTTTGTGGGCAATGATACCATAAGAATCCCTCCAAAACAATTTTGAAAGTGGGTCGGTTACAAACCAAATCAAAGTTGTTGCAGTCGTTAAACACCCTGATGGGTTTGACAACATGACGGGAACAAGTCGTCCAGCTTTGCAGATTGCCATTACCTCCTCTCACTAGGTATCTGGGGCCTGACGTGAGTTGTAAATAATGTTTCACTGTGCATATTGGGCTGAACACTAATATCACTATCAATATATTGGTGAATAAAATGGACTTTAGATGGGACTAAGGCATATTCACTACATACAAAAATCTCTTAACTACAAAAAGAAGAGTTAACAACTGATAATACACACTGATACAGCAAAGAACCTCCAACAGCTAAGAATAATCAGAGACTTAACCTCACAAGATTTAGTATGCACTGTAAATTGTAGGAAATGTTGAACAATGTAGTAAACATACTGTTAATCAATGTTGACTTAACGTTTGCTGCACTATTGATTCTATGTTGTGAGCAGATGTTCTTTCCATGTCAATTTGGTAATCGAATTAATGTTGATCCATCATATGGAAACAACATAAGTTCTATAACATTACGTTGCTTCTTAGTAGTTTCAATGTTGTTTTAATATTGAAATTATGTTGAATCTACGTTTCGAATCAAATCAACATTATAACTCTTCAGTCCCCCCACAATCTACTCCACACTGCCTCCTGTTCCCTGCATACCCTCTTCATGATGTACAGGACTCAAACAAAAAAATAAAGTTTTTATCAATTGTTTTTATTTGCCATACACAATTAAACAAGATGCTATAACTAAATTGAACAGAACTGTTAACTTAGGTACCTTTATCTGTGCAGACTATCTTGGATAACATTATAGTTACTAGATGACAATGGGTTTGGTTTAACTAACGATACTAATGACATCAATTACACAGACCTAACATGAAGCAGTGCTAAGTTACATGGTAGCCAAGAGAGAATAATGAGTGTACTCTATCAAGGAAGCATTGATAGCTACCTGCCAGCTAACGAACGACATGCCCATATAGCCTGGAGCAGTTAGCTAGCTACTAACGATAGCAACCTCACTCCACACCTTTGTCTCATACACTTGCTGGCTAAAGTTAGTTACAGTTTAATCTATTCTGCTTAATTTTGAGTTGTAAATATAATAACCTAGACAACAAGCTAACATCAAGGAGACCTCTTGTTGTGATGCAGTAGCTGTCCACCCAGTCATGGCTAGATAGCATAAGTTTGATGGCTAGCTGTTGTAGAACTAACTACTGTTAAGTTTTGTCAGGTGAACTGGCTAATAAACATAGGCTACCCATACACAACACAGAGCCTGACCCACAGAAACCCAATGCAGTTCTCTCTAATCATAAATAAAATGACATCATGAAGTTCCTTTACAGTTTTACAAGTACATCAAGAAGCCACCACACAATATATTAATATTTTTAACCGGGTATATTTCCATTATATAAAATAATCTTGGGCGAAAGTGAAAGCCAATTACATGAAGTTAATAGTCCAAGACTCATACCTGAACAAGGAATAGTTGTCCATGATAACACTATGTAACACAATTTTGGTTCCTGGGTAATTAGTGTTATTTCCTAACTGCTTATGCCTAAAGAGTATAGAGAATGGCTATTTTTCCCTTCAAACTTTGCTTTCGTGACCTGGACAATGGTATCTTGAAATGTACCTATTGGGAAAACAAGCAAATTTGCACATTTTCATTCACATAAAGTCAGAAAAAACAACAACATATGAATCAAACTGAACATGTATTTATACTAAAGCCATAAAAAGTGACCACAAAAGATTTAGACGTGAGTAGTTTTTTGAGATTTACAATAATAATGTAAATCGCTTTCACAAATCAGCCCCCAAACGTAGTCTAACATCATGTTCTCGTCATGTGCTCCTTGGGAGCGGCGTTCAAAGTCCAGTATATCCTGGTGGAAGTGCTCGCCTTGCTTAGGGAATTCCTTGCGCTCTAGGATCTTCTTTATCTGTGGTCTGACAAAGACACTGGCTTTGACCTTTGCCCTGGAAGGCTGCAGACTCTTTATCAAGAGCTGTGACAAATAGTTTCATAAGGCCCAGTTTTATGTGCAGTGGTGGCATCAGCACTTTCCGGGGGTTCACCGGTGGCTCCCACTTGACGTTGGTTGTTCCTCCACACAGAGAACTCAGTCTGCAGTGGCCAGTTCCGCCTGTGATGGCGCGCCATGGTTTCCCAGGGAAACTTGGTAAAGCTGCCTTGGAGACCCATCAGTAATGCCACCATTTTGAAGTCTCCAGTGACCTCCCAGCCATACTCATCATACTTCAAGGCGTCTAGCAAGGTCTTGACACTGTTGTATTCTTCTTTGAGGTGCACCGAGTGAGCCAGGGGAAGAGACGAGTACTTGTTCCCGTTATGGAGCAGCATGGCTTTGAGGCTCCAGGATGAGCTGTCAATGAAGAGGCGCCACTCATTCGGGCTACAGGCGTTTTTCAATGGCCTCGAACAGACTGGTCATGTTGTGCCAGGAGCAGAGCCCATCTTGTTGGGTGAAGAAGCTGGAAAAAGCTAGGTGGCACTTCTTCTGATCTGTGACTTGCATTTATACTACTATTTATATTATTGGAAAGTTCTCGAAAGCTCTCAAAAGTTCTAGAAAATTCCATATCAGCTACTCAGCGCTGAATCTATCTGGAATGTTCTGGAAAATAGGTAAATTTCAAAAGATCACTGTCCTGGTCACAAAAGCAAAATTTGAAGGGAATAATAGCGATTTTCAAGTAATTAGTAAATAACACTTGCTACCCAGGAGCAACAAGAAAAAAAAATTTGTGACTCTGTGTAATGAGTCAGTGAGCTGGTTGGGATGGTCATTAATAAGCCAGTGAAGCTGAGTGCTGATAGGCCGAATCAGAGTGATGGAAATGTAGGCGTGACACAGGGACATTCCAATAACGTCAGACATTTCCTCCATGTATCCTGACATTTTCTCTGCCCTTCATTCAAAGACATCGTCTGTCATAACAATAAGATGTTTTAACTGTCTCATGATTCATATTTTACATGCCAAGCTGCTAAACTCTGCCGGTGAAGACATGTCCCTGATCTTTCTGCAGGGATTCATCACACTCTGTGTGATCATGTGACCATGGCACTTACCTCTGGAAGAGAGAGGCCTTCAAGGCAGAGGGACCGTAGCTCTCACGGCAACTGGCATGACTCAGTAGTCAAAAATGTTCAGGAAAAGCTTTATTGCAATTTTCCTAATAAAGAAGTTATTAATTCACACACGCAGACACACACACACACACGCCGATAGAGCTTGTAATAACAAATGAAGAGAAGTTGAGATTTAAAAGCAGGCCATTTTTGTTGATAGTACTGAAACAGTCTGGTGCTACTTAGCTGCATGTGACTGGTTCTGATTGGATCTGATCCTTTGGCTTCCCAGAACAGATGGTGGGCTGTTCCTTTTGAGGTCTTGGTTCGGTTCTTTACGGCTGCAGGCTACAGTGTTCTGTTAAGCAAATGAAGACTGAAAGAGAGCTTTGACTCATCTCCTATGATTAATGACTTCAAGATGCCCTGTGATGAGAATAATGCCATCAGATGGATTCAGTTTTGAAGAGACTGCAACTAATGTATCATGACGCATTTCGCTCCAAATGATCCATTACGCTGATGACATCAAGTCATCATTTTTTTGTTTGTCTTAAGGAATCACATGTCCTGATTGTGTTGCTGTGTAGGAATAATGAGTAGACAGAGAGGAGGTGAGTTCACAGACAACCAGCTGTCCGTCACTTAATCTGACAGAGTCCTGCTGACATGAGAGGAAATGTGAAGCGGTGTATCCTGTCCTGTCAACCACTCCCCTAATGAGATGAGAAAGCAATGCTGAGCACGTCCAGAATCTGTGATGGATGATTTGATACTCGCTTACCTACTGTGTGGGTTAAAATGGTAGTTTTCAGAGCTGTGTTAGATGATGAGACATGAAAGGTCAACTGTGACATATTCGGAATCCCTGAAGAACAAGTCCAAATCCTTTTGCAACGGAGTAATAATCGGACATTTCAATTATCTTGCAGATTCAAATTTGACAGTTCCTACCCATGAATCCTTGCTGGATTGATATGGACAGAAAAATAAACCCCACATAAAAATCTGGAAAAAATTCTAGAAGAAAACAGTTCTCATAATAGAATTGTAAGTTGAAGCAAGCAAACTCTGAGAGGGGTTCACATCTGTAGATGAATGTGTATATGAATTGTCTCCCAGAGACAATAACTATACTCGTTCTGAACTTGATTCATGCTGATGAAGTGTGTGAATTTCTTTTTTTTTTTTGGCAGTGTCCGGTAGTGTCTAATGAGAAATTTCCCCTAATCCAGAGCAAATCCCATGTCAGAACGTGTTGTTTAGTGTGGTGTCGGTCGTGGTCGTGGTCGTGTTTAGGGCTCCATGATGGACAGGGATCACATGAGAGAAAGCATGATCTTGGCTTTTCGCTCAGATACACCTGATTTTGCCTGAAGTTTTCTCATTTTAAAAAGACTGATGCAGGATCAGGTCCAGCATGCATTTTGAAATGAATATAAAAATCTAAAGAGGAACAGAATGAATCTAAATTATAAACATTCACGGCAAGTGACGGAGCTGTTGTTTTGTTTTTGTTTTTTTTAAGTTGTTCTAAGTATGCAGAGCACTTCATAAAGACAAGTAAATTGTTTGTCAAAACAGGTCTACCCATTCTAAAGATGGTGATCTGAGCATGGCTTTAAAGATGAACTAAAATGTCAGAACGAGATTTTGTCCTAGTCTTTGGGAACTCTCACGCTCGGGCGGTATACATAAACCAGGATAATGAAGAATGAAGTCACCCGGTCCTCAAAAGAGCTTTAATACAACGAGCAAAGGGAAGAGCTCTTGGCACCACATTGCTGTGTACACAAGAGAGTGTCAAGGCCACTGCTCCCAGACAGAGACGCCCAGACAGAGACGCGTGACATCACGAGACTGCCCCTGCAAAGAATCAGTTCTTCTGTCAACGCCAGTACCACATTCGGACCGACCGGAAACGCCATGTGTTTGTTAATTTGTCACGCAGATTTGCTCCCTTAAGCGTGTCCCCACATTACTGTCCTTTGAGTTATGATCTCCAGTCATTTACTGTGCCCGTTTGGGTGTGAGGGGAAAGGGAGAGAGGAAAAAGTGTGTGTGTGTGTGTGTGTGTGTGTGAATGAGAGAGAGAGAGAGAGAGAGAGGGAAAAGAGATTGTGAAAAGGGAGGATTATGTGTGTATATGTGTGTATTAAAGAAATAGAGGTGAAGTGTGTGTGTGTGAGGGAGAGAGAACAAGAAAGGAAAAGAGTGTGTGTGTGTCTATTAAGAAGAGAGATAAAGAAAGATATGGGTTAGTGTGTGAGAGAGAGAGAAAGAGAGTTTAGGGGGCGATGGTTGTGTGTCCACCGATTGTGTGTGTATGACTATGTTTAAACTGAGGCGAATCTATTGCAGTGATAAGGAAATATTTAATATTTCTAAGCTTTACAGAAGTGATTAGCGTCATGGATTTTGAATAAAATAAACGTGTGTTGATCCAGGGGCACGATCTGAAGAAAATGGATCAGGACAAAACCAGACAGTGCATGGCACAGCAATCACGTAAAACGATTTCATGAACGAATACACTCGTTTAAAACAGGATCAGAATTTCTTCTCTGACCACACATAGTTATTCTTCAATGACAATTCACATATTTCACATCTAATAGCAGAAGAATTTCTAGCTATGGGAGATATGATGGGGTGCTTTATGTTATACATACACAGAAAGCGGAATACACAGACTCATTTAAACCAGTTGTTCTGAATTCATCTGTTGCATTTCTTTTTTTTATTTTCCAGTAAGTTGTGGAGCTGTGACAGGCTCCTCACTCAGAGAGACTGACACTGCCAATTCAAACATCCAAAAAGCAGTGACCTCCTCCAATACAATGAGACCTAACACACTGATAGACCTCATTTTTAATTTAGTTGATATACAATAATTAAAACAAATCTTTAACAATTTTTTGAAGTCCCAATTAGAGTAATGAGTGCAATCCCATAATATACTGGTGAGTAGGAACACTTGTTTCAAAGTTGTTGTTTCAGGTACTGTCGTAGATAGGATCGTCATGGAGACAGGAATGAAGCAGACCTCCTCCAGATGCTGGTCGTTCTCACTGATGACTGAGGGAAGCCAGTCCCTCTCCGTCCAGACTCCAAAGTGAATTCTTATGGTCACATGAACAGTCCAGTTCAGATCAGGATCACCATGACACTGTCTGCTGGGAAAATTCAATTTAGTGTGAGTGTCCTCTCTATTTATATCTATGTCTGCATCCGTATCCACACAAAGGAATTATTCTCATATACAGTCACTGTGTTATGCTGATGTAACATGTTTTATTCTTCATGAGTTTAGTCCTTTTAGATCAAAGGCTCAACTTTACGAAAAACAACCGATGAAAGGTTGGAACACTGATGCATACCTCATCACATTCCTAAAATTACACGCCTCGGTGTTTGGTCTGTCTTCTCTATAAACCAGAGATTGTCATGCTAGAGGGATGTCTCTAATGGGAACGAACCTTTTGAGAAAATAAACTTAATCCTCCTTTGCGATGAAGATATTCTTTGAGTACAAATAAGATGTAGTTCTCCAAATTATCCACTAGATGGCCTTGCCTCACAAAAAGTGGCTTTTATCACACAGACGACAGTTTTAGAGAGAAGGATTCTCCAAACAAGTGGGCTATTACATCACTGGAAACTAGTGAATAATTCACAACCAGATAACAGAGTTCAAAGGCTTTTTATTTTGTGAAATTCAATATGAGTGTTTTTGTTAGTATTATTATTATTATAATTATTATGAGTAGTAGTGGTGGTAGTATTTTGATAATGATGATTATTATTGTTATTATTATTGTTGGTGTTGTTATGATTATTATTATTATTGCTGCTGTTGTTTATTGACAACCTAAATGCCATCCTTGTTTGTTGGTGAGTCAGTCCATAGAATCTACATGACTTGCTAATCTAAACTCGGCTGTATCAAAGAATGCCAAATCCTCATTAATACCACAAGCTTTAGAGGACCTGCTCATTCACTGGGCAGGTGAGACAGGTGAGACTACCACCCGCTCTGTGACCCCCCCCCCCCCCCCCCCCGTACACCAGACAAGAGTGACAGACCACCAGTTTACACACTGAGAGGTAGAAATAAACAATGGAACCACAGGACTGGTAGTTTAATAAAAGAGAAAGGAGTCTACTAATGTCTAATATCGACCTCAACACTAATTGCCAATGTATTTCCACCGTAAAAGACATTTCTGCAATTCAGACCTCACTGACAGGGACCGACGGAGACTTTTCAGAGTGTCTGTGAAAGACCTGAGAGCTCTGGCCGCGAAAATGACCACAGAACTGAATCTATACCTCTGTGACGTAGTCTCAACACAAACGGAATGCGCTGACCTACATAAAGCTGAGATTTCAGAATGCAGAGATGATTTATAATCCAGTATAATTACTTTAATACCATTCTTTGAGACACAGGTCAATAAACCCACCGTTATATGTCCACCAGCTACCTGTGTGGCTTTTATTGCTGCTACCTAGTGCCAAGGAAACGGTAAACTTTACTATACCTCAGATCCGCCCGTGTTCATTTTTCGAGACTCTGGACCGTGGCGTATGTGATACTCTAGTGGGTACATTTGCGTTGAAAAGTCATTCTTGTCGACAGTCGTACTCTTCCTCTGCGCCGTCTTTTCCTGCGAATCCTGGCGGTGGCTTTTTGTTTCTCGCTGTCTAAGGTGAGAAGGCTGCGCAGGAAGTTGAAGGAGAGGTAGAGGGAGAGGTAGGCGAGGAACAGATAACAGGACCAGAGAATCAACATGTCATCCCGGAGTTCAATATCACACCATCCTGCCCACAGTCGGTATGCAAGCAGACAGCGCGCTGGATGATGTTCATAAGAGTAGGAAGAGAACTGTCTGAAGTTCTGACAGTAAATCTAGACATATTTTTTTTTAAAGAATCATTCTACTGAGATTAGGAAAAAACAATAGCAACAACAACAACAACTACAACAAAAAAGATTTTTTGAAAAAACACAGTTCCGTCGTTTTATGTGGAATCATTCATCTCATTGTTAGTTCATTCGGATGGACAGCCTTTTTTTAGAGAGAAAAACAGGATGTTCCTGGTTAAAAAAAAAAGAAAAAAGAAAAGGAGGTGCTTCATGGAGACACAGAGGGGTCATTTAATTCTTTCTCTGTCAGCCTTATTAAGCAGATTATGGAGATAAGCTTATTCAGCATCTGACACGTGACACAGATTCTATTGACACGGTGACATATTTACCTACTCCATACACAGCCCAACACGATACGCACGCCCGTTACTCTTTCAGTCGCACCTCACAGAAATAAAACCAGTTAAAGATGCTTCAGTGTTGTAAAGGGAAGGGTTTTGTTTTGTCATGTGGAATCACTGTCAATCCAAAAATGTGTACAGAAGTGTGTTGACATCTTTCTGCACTGTTAAACAATGTAGTATGATTTGAAACACGGTTATGGAAAGTTTCCCTAACAGGATTCACTGATCAGGGTGATGAGTGTGTGTGTGTGTGTGTGTGTCTGAAAAGAACGATGCTGGCTTTACTGAAGCTCACCTCCAGCTGTTTGTGTTCCCTGCTCTTCATCTGTCTCTCGTTATTACCAACCATCATCTTCTTCATCCATATTAGAAATGGAAAAACAAGCTCTGTGCTTAGGTCAAAAAGAATGTGTTTCAGTAAATGTGTTCTAGAAAAAAAAAAAAAAAACATACTTCAGTAAAAGTATAAATTGTCGTAGGCCCCACATGCACCATTCTGGTAGAACATCTTGGCTTTGTGTCTTTCGTGAGATCACTAGAACTTCTGTTCTTCACCTGATTAATGAATTCTTCACTGTGGAACCTGTTCAGTGCCCATCACTGTAGGGCACTACTGTTACTGGCTGGTGATCTGAAGAGTGCTGATTCAAACCCCTCTGATTAAGAGCTCAGTACATGATTGTTAGGCTGTCTGAGTATTGTAATCTGCAGTGTTTAAGACAGTGAGATGTTTCTGTGGCATTGTACCCAGGTCTTGTTCCTGCTCCAGAGGCCGTCACTACAATACAGAGATGGGCTCTCAACGTATCTTCCTTGATTGAATTATGGATTTTTAACATAAAAGAAAATCAACCAAAAGTCTTAAAAGAACAATCACTCTGTGATACACTGGCAAACTGGCAGGCTTACACACACTCTGACTCTTCTGATGGCTAAACAGAAAGAGGAAAGGGGGGAAAGTGGAGGGAGAATACGAAATCAGAAACGTGCTAGCGGTGTTGTTCAATCATACTGGTACACCACAGAAAAACAGTCAGAAAAAAATAAATAATTGATATTTAGAGTCGGTAATGCATCGCTTTTCACTGTTTCACTATCAACGTGTGTAAAGAGTCACCACACCTTTGATTACTCTTCGTCAAATACCCACCGCAGATCAGAGGTTCCTTCACACACACACACACACACACACACACACACACACACAAAAAACTACCACAGCGTACTGAGTGCGACCAGAAAAAGAGCTCGTTTTACCGCCAAAACACAAATCCCATTCACATGTAGGTTACGCAAACGCTTGAAAAAGGGGTACCGCCCACCCATGATCGCCCAATTGGACACTTGGAAGTAAAGACAGTGTTTCTTGGCAGCAAATCAGGTCTTGATTTAGCACTGAGAGTCACTACAGTTTTACACGCCTACCACCGGAGAGACCACCCACACACGACCTCACATGTAGGAGCCTGATTGAATGGTGGCAGAACACAGTTTTCATATAATATATCAGTCTTCCGCACTGTTTGTGTATTACAAACAAGTCTTTGGTAACAATGAGTGACAACGAAAAGGATTTCGTCGAACGGGTAGGTAAACACACTGAGACAAGATGGGAAGATGTTACTCCTGTGACCACCATATTTTCTCCTCGGACTTGTCGCCATGTTGCAAACTGAATAGTTTTCCTTACAGCGTTTTGCTAACCAGTTGACGAGTGACTCTGTGATATATGGTACATGATCATAAGCGATCACTTAGTATGTGTTACGATCGATTAGATCCGTTTTTAATCATAGCGGTTTGATAAGATGTGTTAGTTTAGTCACAAAAAGGTTGATTAACCAGCAGATTGCCTGATAGGAAATGGCTTTGGACAAATGGCAGAACCTGCGCGACTTGTAAGTCTTCTGTTATCCGTCACCTGGTTAGCCAATAAAGTCAAGGTTATCTAGCGTGCGTTGCTTACATATTTACAATCCATTTTGATTAATTGGTACTTCACTCGGTGCTAATCCTTCATATTCAAGACGCCACAAAGTTAACGAACGCCAACATAGCTGAGCGAAAGCTTTTACAGTTGACTGTGCATACTTCGCCTTTGAGCTACTCTTTATTAATACGGTCTAACGGTCAAAATCAACCTTTATCATATTATCAAGATAATTAGCCGTACAAGCTGCTATGAATTATGAATCCGTCCAATACATAGCTTGGCATGCTAAACTTAATACACACTACATACTTCTACATTGGGTGTGGCAACATACCTTTACGATACTTTCTTTTAGCAGTTCACACAAATTATACGGAACACAACTGTGTCTTTACTGAATCGTGCATACTCAGGTACTCTTAAATATTGTGTGCTTTGGAGTATAATTCTTTGCGCTACGAGAAAAATGTCAGTTAGGTGGGGCTTTCCTTGTTGGGTCGACAAAGGCCAGGATTCAAATAATCAAGTTACTGAAAATATATCATTTTCCCTCTTCTGTTAATCCAAAACCGAGCCGAGTTAAGCGTCGAATTTGGCTGTCTATTCGATCTGGTACGGTAATAACTTTTAGATGCTCCATGAATTCACTCGATTGGTTTCTATCTGCGTTTTCCCAGCAAATCTGAGTATTTGAATCCAGACCTTTGTGCCTTTGCCTAAAGAGAAGGTCATCTGGAGTACTCCTTTCGAACGAATGTAATGCGAAATCCCAACAACTCGAACAGTTAAGCAAAATATTGGAGAGCATTTTCTCTCTAAGTCGGCGTGTTTTTTTTTTTGGTTTTTTTTTTTGCACGTGGCGCCCTGTAAACTGTTTTAAAAAAAAGCAGTACAGGTTAAAACTAAGTCAAAGTCCGTTCTTAGTTCTAAGTCAAAGTCCGTTCTTAGTGTGCAACCTGGAGAGGCTGAGTGACCTTGTCTTTAAGGCACACTGTTTTACTGTTGGCACTGTGGATTTGGTTTTGGCACTATGTTTGTTTATTCGTTTTCTTTTTTAAATCTGCTGTATTGTCTCCTTGCATAACTCGCACTGTGGGATTCGTGTTTTTGTAATGTCAAGTGTTTTTAGTCTAGTGATAATATTCTTCATCCTTTTTCTTTTTTTCTTTTTTTTTTTTTTGTTTTGTTGCGGTTAAGGTTGGAAGAGGAAAAATCTGGAAGAAGTCATATGTGAAGTTTTTATTGAGAATAATTTGAAGCGCTGAGAGATGTGTGCATGCTAATTGTGAGGACCGAGAGAGAAGTTCCCACGTGTAGCGTTTATGGGGAGAGTGGGAGAAATGGGGGAAGACGAATCAAATCAGGGATGAAATTGAAACGGAAGAAAGAAGAAAGGATGTGTTTGAAGTAATGAAGTTAAGATGAGAAGTAAACTGGGAAAAAATCGCGGTGCCAAGTAACTATTTAGTATGTTTGTCCCATACGTGCATGCTTTTTTTCCCCCTGTCCACATTTATTGCAAGGGTTTCGTTAGCACTGTATGTTCACTGAATGTATTATTGCAGTCATAGTTACTGAAATATACATTACTGTTAGTGCTGCTGATAATGTTTGTTGCTATCCACATGTTGAGTAAACAGGTTTTATTAGATAGTCACTTCTCAGTTGTACGGTTTGTACACTAACATAATATGTTGTAAATGATTGACCCTTTTTTTTTCTTTTTTTTTCCTTTTTTTTTTTTTCGACTTCTTGGTGCTAATGTTCTTGATCTGATTGATTTAGGAATCCCGCTCACCCACTAGGAGTGAGAGTCCAAGAGGTTCTGCTAGATCCACCAGCCGGTCCCCGGCCCTCTCCCCGGCCCAGTCAAAGGAGGGCTCTCGCCACTCCCGCTCCAAGTCCCGTTCTCGCTCCCGCTCCAAGTCCAGGTGAGCACACTTCACGGCGTACGCAGGCTGCGACTGTCAAGTGACTGTTATTTGTTCAGAAGAGAATGCTAGTGACTCTTTATACATGCTCTTCTCATTTCTGCCTGTCCGTCTGAACTTGGACCGACTTTTTGGACAACAGCCCCTTTTCTCACCCCGCTGTCACTAAATCTGACCTGAAAAGGCGTCTTTAGCAGCGTGAATCTGACGGATGAGAGGAAAACCATTTTAAACAGTGCCCCATGATGGCTGTCATTTCAGTTAGCCTGGCCACCACGGGAACTGAAGCTGGTGTATTTTATTTATTTATTTATTTATTTATTTATTTTGGACTTCTGTTGGCCCTTTAGGTCCCGTTCCCACCGGAGCTCCCGTAGACAGTACTCTCGGTCTTGCTCCAGCTCTCGCTCACGCCGGAGACGCTCCAGGAGCCGCTCGTACAGCGGAGAGTACCGTCGTCGACGAAGTCACAGTCGCTCGCCCATGTCCAACCGCAGACGCCATATCGGCAACAGGGTGAGCACACGCTTATCGCTCCTAACACGCAGCTCCTCCCTACACCTGCTTTTACACGTGTTCGCTGAGGTGGCTGTTTGTTTGAGGGATTTTTTTTTTTTTTATGCTAATCGTGAGCATTAAGAAGTAAGAGGTTCTTACTTACTTAACGATCATGTCTCTGGCAGCACAAATGTTTAGGTCCGGGTAAGTAACCGGTTTAAAACTTGACGGCTCAGGTCTTCCTCTGGGCGATTCGTGTGGGTATAACTTTGCGCTGGTTTGGAAAGGCATTGTGGGGGGATGTCAACAAGGCTGAGGCGTCTTGGTGTTGCAGAGAGACTGTTTGCATTGACTTGTGTTTCTCTCCTCTGGCCCGTAGGTGAATCCTGACCCAAACTGCTGTCTGGGTGTGTTTGGGTTGAGTCTGTACACCACAGAGAGAGACCTGAGAGACGTTTTCTCCAAGTACGGTCCGCTAGCGGACGTCTCCATCGTCTACGACCAGCAGTCGCGGCGTTCCAGAGGCTTTGCCTTTGTCTACTTTGAAAATAAAGAGGATGCTAAAGAGGTTAGCTTCATTTGATAAGCGTGGTTATGTTTTCCGTCCGTCTGTGGTGTTGGTGGTTGTGTTCATGTGACAGACGAAACAAACAAACACAACATGCCTCACAAAAGTGGGGAAATCTTGTTTTTTTTTTTTTTTAAGTAGTCCTGTGTGCTTACAGCCGCTTAACGGTGCAAGGTGAAGCCCCTTGCGCTGCTGCCACCTGGGACCCCCTAAAATATGCCTGTGTGTTAGTGTCAAACTCTCAAGACAGAATATTGTTTAATATTTTAACTGTTCGAAAAGGCCTCTATACTTTTAAGTGTCTTCCCAGAAATATTATTTCTTTTCATAGTCAACATTAATGCTGTCAGCAATAATCCTTTTCGTTTGTTTTTTTGTTTGTTTGCTGTGTGCGTGTGTGTGTTGTTTTGTTTTGTTTTCCCTGTATAAAAATACAAACCTGGGTTTTGATTGGTGTGATTTCTGCCCGTAGGCGAAGGAGCGAGCGAATGGGATGGAGCTTGATGGGCGGAGAATCAGGGTGGACTTCTCCATCACACAGAGGCCACACACCCCGACACCAGGAATTTACATGGGTCGTCCAACATAGTGAGCCTCTGTTCTGCTTTCTCTCTCTCTTCCCTCATCTCCGTGTGCATGTCAGAAGCTTTGATCAGTTCTCCTGAAGCGTTTGTCAGGACATGCGTGAGTTGTAGCTTAGCTGTATTAAAATGACCCCGTCAGTCAGAACTGAAGTGTTTATTTTTCTTCACGTCTTCTCCAGCGGTGGAGGGCCGAGCGTCAACTCCCGCCGGTCCTCGCGAGATTATTACGACCGAGGCTACGATCGCTATGACCGCTACGATGAGCGGGACCACTACAGCAGATCGTACAGGTAGGAAGAAGAAAGGATGACATCACTCCCCATTAGTGCAAACATCACTGGCTTTAAAGGCTGCCCAGAATATAACCAATCCCTCTGTTTCTCCTTACCTTATCTTATCTCCGAATATAATCAGTCTTTCCGTTTCTTCTGATCTTATCACATAATCTGTGTTTCTGGCTTTTGCGTGTGCGCGCGTGCGTGTGCGGTGAATGAATGTTGTAGTAAAAGCCTGCAGTCAGATACACAATGATCATTTCTGGTGACTTTCGTGTTCGGTTATTTGCGATTAGCATTTTGCAGATTTGGCATGTACAGTAGTGTTTAGTGTTGAGCTTCTGGCTGCAGCTGGTCCTTTTACAGGTAAAGTTGTGTTATATGAATAGCACACATCACTGCTGAGTCCTCAGTCCAACAGAGTGGTCATTGTTTAGGACAACAAACTGCATCTTGGGAAAATGTTGCAGGGTGCAAAATTTGGGGGGGTTGGAGGGGGGGGGGGGGGGGGGGAGGTTTTTCAATAAACACTTGACGAAGTTTGCACTGAGATGATAAACAGAAAGTTGGAGTTATGTAAAACTGGATTTCCAAACAACAGTATGAAAACATACCGTTGGAAGCGTTAGCGTAGTGTGGCTTTAGACGCGCACGGAGCGCGTGTCATTTGGGCAGAGTGTTGGCGGAGCTGTTGGATTACAGAGCACTGGTGACACAGCGGGGCAGACAGAAACTTCGCCGGATATTTAGCTGCATTGTTGACCTCCAGTTGCCTCCCTTTACCCTGCCTGAGTCAGGCCAGGTGTCCTGCACTGCTGCTGTGTTCAGGATCGTGCCCAAAACCCATGAATATGCCCTAAAATATGATCAGTCTGTTGTAAGGTTTAGGGCTGTTATAGGTACTGTAAGAAAGTTAGCCAATGTTAGCCATCGTTCTCACTGCCAGCAAATCTGTATTACTGGCCAGATCCTTTTTGGTTTTTTATTTATTTATTTATTTATTTATTTTTTGTGGCTATGTCTGACTTTTTATATTAATTGTTGTATTGAGTGAATCATATCTGTGTGAAGTGGCCAAAAAAAGTTGAGAAATAGCCTGTGTGTACAAAAGAACATCAGGGACTTTTGTCCTTTAGGTAGAACTAAAATACCAGCCAATCATGGGCCGCGGCAGCATGGTGCAACCCTGTGGTTAAGTCCATATTTTCCTGAATCTACAGCAGTTTGTTACAACTTACAGTGACACTGCCAGCGTTAAAAACCACACGAAGGTGCAGGTTTAGTGGTTTGTGAAGATAGTTCTGCTTTTACTTTGGGCTGTGTTTCCCCAGTAGACCCACCAGCTCATTATTCTGATGAAAATGACGCCGTCAGATTGATCACGACTGGGGACAAGAATCCCTCTGTCCACATTACACATCAGACGATTCTGCTTTGACTCTTCTCACTCCGATTTGGGAGTTGGTATCACCTACAAATGTGTCTCAAATGGATGATGGGGAAAGATACACCTCCACGCCTTTTTTTTTTTTTTCTTTTCTTTTCTTTTCTCCCGCTGCTTTTGAAAAAATGTGAGATCTGTGTCATGTGAAAGGAAGACCTGGGTGAGTGGTGGTGTGGTGCAGTGCCTTACTCCGAATGCTCCCGATGCTAGAAGCAGCGTAATCAAGTTGTGACCGTAATATCACTTACAGTCATTTACAGATGTTTGGCTTTTAGAGTAATCAGGAAATCTGACAGCTGATCAGCTGTTGTCATTAATACAGCCATTTTTTTCCCAAACAGATCTCTTCAGCAGTTGTGGGCTGTGTTCAGTGAGGTGACTTTTCTATGAGCGCGATGACCCATCGGACATGTTCTAAACTGAGGTTTAGCATAAACCGAGCGTCCCTTGAGTCATCTGACCAAATCATAGACCTTCCCACAAGTGCGCTGTGAACAGTCAGATCTCGTGAAAATGATTTGTCTTTATTTTTTTTTTAAGACTAAAACAGAAGAAAATAAATAATCTCTATGTTAAAGAAGACAAAATTCCTGTCATTTGGAACTTTTTATGGTTTCAAATGATGCTGTGTTTCCACAAGCACAAATACTGCGTAAGCAAAGTGTGGAGTTAAAGCCCTAATGCTACTGTGACCACACAGTGAAGCAATAGCCTGCCACAAATATATTTATACACTCTGAGCACAGCCACAGGGAACAGAATGAGGACTTTATAAATGGAACTAAAAAAATAAATAAATAAAATCAAATGGATTTGAGTACGAGCACTAGTCTTGGCTGTGTTTTTGTGTGTTGAGATAGCACATTGTGTCTGGAATGCACAGAGTCTTAAGCTGTTTAAAAAAAATCGCTTGTGGCATCAGAATTTTTGACATTTTTTCTTATAGACATTCCCAGGCCTAGATAATGCTGGCGTGTGGGGGAAACCTGACTGATTTCAGGTCTTGGAATTTGATTTGGAGTTGGAACTGATACCAGGCTTGAATATGTAGAGTGGATCAGAAAACAGAGTTCAGCTTTAATTTCAGAACCAAGAGAAGTGTTATCTGCAATAACAAAACATAAAGTTAAGTTACAAAGAGAGTTCATATTAAATAGTGTAAAAAGATTTAATATGTTAAGGCCTACTTCAGACAGTTAAAGATTAGATTAGGGAATATTATGTGGACGTGGATGGTTTTGAATAAAACGCTGCTTTAAAATGAATTTGTAGTCAGTTTCATTTTCAACAAATCTTGTTACAAAACCCTTAGTTTTTTCTAGTGTGCATGTTAGATACACCCCCTCCCCTGTCTCCAGTCAAACACTCCCAGTCGTCAAACCGAGTTCAAAGTGTGGAGATGTGTGTTCTCACCGGTTGGTCGATTTCGTCATTTGGGCTGGTATTGATGGGCTGATCAGTGGCCCAGCCCTGTGAATAGTTCTCTTGTCTCCATTACATTACATTCTCAGAGCCAGCCTAACCCAGGCATGAGTGGAGTTAAAATGTCTGCATTTTCATGTGAAGCGCAGTGTCTGACAGAATCAGCTAATATGCCTTTAAGGAATGTTCCTTTTTTTAAACCTATCCAACAGGGAAAACACGAAAGATGTTCAGACTATGTGAACTTCTCCATTGTATTTGATGTTGCCGTCATGCAGAAAACACAGTTTATGTACATATTTACACACTACACGCAGCTAAACTTTGGCCTCTCCTTTTTCTGTTTTTCCTCTTCCAGACGCAGGTCTCCCTCTCCCTACTACAGCAGAGGAGCTTATCGCTCCAGATCCCGCTCTTACTCCCCCCGTGAGTATCGTCCCCATCGAAGTAAGAATCGCCGTTTATGTGTCGGCCTCACCCACGCCTAAGATCCACAACAACCAACGTTTAGACTTAACGTTGACAGTCATTTATTTAGCGGACGCTTGTATTCAAAGCGACTCCTAAGGCTCCTTAGTCCCCCCTCCCCCCGCTTTCTGTTTGTTCAAAATGTAAGTTCCTCGTTATTATCTGAGTTAGACCAGCTTCACTGGCTCCTGGTGTGTCGAAAATCACATGACACGTTTGTCACCATCTCAATGCCTCTGTGTGGAGAGGATCACACTGGACGTTCGCTGACTCTGTTAATGTGACCGACTGATCCCGGGGGGGGGTTGTCACAGCCATAATGAATGTACCCAGTTGCGTTTTTTGTTCTGTTTTAATGCACTTATTCTGTCTCCTGGGTTTACAGGTCATTACTGACGGTGAAACCTTTGACGAGGAAAAGTGAACTGGTCACTGGTGTGTTCTCCATTACTGAACCCTGTACAGTCCCTCATATGAGAGATGCCCATTATGTTCTTAAATATGTCTCCCTCTTATGCATCATTACATGGCTTTTTTTCCCCCTGAATTTGCATTTCCTTCAATTATTATTAGTTATTATTACGATTACTATTATTGTTGTTTTTTTTTTTGTTTGTTTACTTGTGTTTTTTTTTTTTTTTTTTTAATTGGATGTTGTATTAGTTTTGTAATGTTTAAAGCTTTCTGGGATGGTGTAACAGTCTGTGTCCATCTCCGTCATGTTTGTACATATTTGAACTCAGTAGTGTTCTTACAATAAACTGCATTACACCAACACCACTACGGTCCTCTGTGGGGTTTTTTTTTTCTTCTTCCCCGTAATCATATTTATTTTCTCCTTGTTATTTCCACCTTCATACTCTGCAAAGGTATAAACATCATCCAGAAATTTCGGAACCACGCTTGTGGTTCAGTGCCAAAAGTTTTATTTATTTATTTTAATCCACACAATTCAGACTTCAAATATTGTCACAGTTTACATTTAAATTTCACAGTTCAAAGTTCACCTTTATTTCTGTGCGTACAACTCCAGAGTTACTGTGACGCTGCCGCTCGTGTTTCAAACAAACTCGAAAACTTTGCAGGAAATCGTTCTAAGTTAAACCAAGCATTTTAAAATGCTTTTTAGGGTCGTGGAGTTGGCCAGAGACGTCACAATGCTCTGACAGATTTTTTTTAAAAAAGTAACTTTCATAACGAAGTTGAGGAGAAACAAAACACTTGCTTTTGCGTTACTGTGGCTGGTTGCGCGGCCATTTTTTTTTTTTATTATGTCCGAGCTTGTGTTGCCACTGACTCTTCCCACATATGAAATACGGTGAACAGCGATTCTAACAGAAGTTTGAGGAGTATTTATTTATTTTTTTGCTCAATACATTTTTGAGTAATAGAATACTCCAGCAAAGTAATGTATAAAAAGGGAATTCTGATATCAGATTCCAGTTTATGTAATAAGAAAACGCGTTCTACCAAAACACATTTATGAAAACGTCACATGGGCATTGCTGGTGATTCTAGAGACTATAGAGCTGGCATTAATGTATGTACATAAATAGGTATTCCACAAGGTGGCTCTATAAATGCTGAAACTCCCTCGATCCGTGTGCTACATTTACATACGGGAGGGCGGTCCGAGGGAGAGTTTCCCTGCTCCGGTTCCTATTTGCCTGTGTCCAGCCTTGTCGGTAACAGTGCTGGGCTGGCTTGATGATTTCGCACCTTAACCAGTAATACAGCAATCATAGTAAATGTCACGTGTCTAAGCCAGAAGCGATGCTTAGAGTGGGCTGACTATGTACGGAGTAGTGTACGGCGGGGGACAACGCCCGCACGGGAAACTATTGTCAAAGGTGCCCCCTGTCAATCATATTTTGACAATTCGAAACCCTCATGTGCAGCCACAAAAAAAAATAAAAAAAGAAAAAAGAAAAGAAAAGAAAAAAGAAAGAAAAAAAAAAGAAAAAGAAAGAAAAAAAATCACAGGCTTTTCAATTATGTAAAACAAAGCCTAAGACGATTTGAGATTGTCATATACAACAGTGTGGACCACCGCTCTGAATTCACGTACAGCAATAACGCTTGATTTTTGTTAAAGATTACTGACCTACCACGAGACCACGTTTCCCCTCTAAACAAGGCAGACCCCCTTATGAGGGCTTTGAATAAACTGTAGGCTATTTGCAGATAGGCTATCTCTTATACTTCCTCAATACTATAGCCTACTCAGTGATCTTTAGTTTCAATCTGAATACTCTTTCAAGTCATTAAGAGATCTGATGTATCAGTCCGTAAACACCTCTAAACTAATTTTGTGATATTTAAGACCGATTTTATTTAGAGGCGGCGCTTGTTGGCTACAGAGTAACGTCGTAACGACACTTTTTTTTTCAATCCCAGTTAAAAGAGTTTGACCAGGAACAGTTGTAGCTGGGGGTCGACTGGATTTGGGGGGTGATTGCTGCTTTACAGCAGATTTTCCATTTTATTTTATTTTTTTATTTTCTTATTATTTTTGTACTGCCGTCAATATAGTGCTCTCAACGCAATTTCCTTGCCAGGATTTTCTCAGATCATGAACAAACTATATGTCGGGAATTTGAGTCCTTCGGTCACTGTCGAGGACTTGAAGCAGCTCTTCAACGAGAGAAAGCTTCCAGTGACCGATCAGGTCCTGCTGAAATCCGGCTATGCCTTCGTTGATTTTCCTGACCAAAACTGGGCAATTAAAGCTATTGAAACGCTATCTGGTAAGTGCATTTCCATTTTAAGTTATGTACGTTTCCCGGCAGAAACAATCGACATTTCTAGTTGAAACCAGCAAAACCGTTCTTGAAAAAGAAAAAGAAAGTAATTATCGTTACCTTAACAGCATTCCGCTCGGGACTGTGCGCGCAGTTGCATCAGTGTCAGAGTTTTCACAGATGTCTCAGTTTGTCATGGTTAGAGAAATGTGCAAATTTATGATCGAATACTCCAGCTCACATTTCCTTGTTATGCATCATATAGCTAACACGCAATGTAGAAATTAAATTCGGTAGATTTGTCTTTTTAAAGGCTCGTGAGAGTTGAATGGGGTTTCTTAGCAGTCACCCATAGGAATGTATGGGATGGTCTGATGTACGGGAAGGCATAATTATTTTTCAGTTATTTTTTATCTTGATTTTATTGAAAAGAACCGACCGAACAAACCGGGAAGAATGTGTCATATCTATGTTCCTAAGGTGTCTAGGTATGTTTTTACGAGGTGTCTTAGAGATACGTGGTGGGGGTCCGGAGGAAAGCGCTAATAAACAGGTAGCTGGGGGGACGAGGTGAGATTCAAATTGTAAGCTGCGCCAGGCCACTCATACATAGCAGTAGCAAGAAAACACCTTCTTTAATTCTGTCCATGCACCCGAGTAACACATGGCGTCAAACAGATATAGATACAGACCTGTTGAAATGAGGAAAGTAAATGCTTTAAAAGCCTTACCCATTTGATCTATTAATCTTAAAAAAAAAAAAAAAAAAAAAAAAATTATATATATATATATATCCCCATTGCTAGTATGTGGGTTGTGGGAGTAGAAAGCATGGCTGCCCATTCTTCATCGGAAGCTCTTAAGTATGAGCTCATGTAGCATTTGGCGCCGATTTTACAAAGTGTGACTTTTAAAAAATCATACTATACGCACATCATCAAACTCAATACCGTTTGGGCCAATTTTTGCTTACTTTAACAACTCGTTGTGTGTGTGTGTGTGTGTGTGTGTGTGTGCGTGTCATGCATTTTAGAAAGGATTATACTGTGTTGTCTTTTTTTATTTTTTTCCAAACTGAATGGCGTGGCCAAGACAGAACAATGTCTTTGAAAATATAAGATACAGTTGCATGTTACTGTATCAAATGTTGACTCGTATTGAAGGTAAACAGTAGGCCTGTGTTGTAATTTCATTTTTGAGTTTTATAGTTATCTGTATGTTCCATTTCCTCCCCACAGGAAAAGTTGAATTGCATGGGAAGGTGATTGAGGTAGACTACTCTGTTCCCAAAAAGCTAAGGTAATGATATTGATTTATTTGTACACGTACGATTACCACCAAATAGATTTCCTGTATCTAACTTTGTAACATGTTCCTGGACTTGATATCATGAAACACTGCTTTGAGGTTAGCGTGGAATATGGAATTATGAAAAACAGGACGCGTAATTGTTTATGTGGTATTTATCTTAAATGAGTACAATTTATCCTCTTATCGACATCTCCAGGTGTAGCCTTACGCCTCTTGAATAACACAAAAATAACAGCATGCTCGTATTTGTGTATTATTGCTTTACACTGTTATTTTGCATAGCGAAAATCAGCACATTGCATTTCTGTACAACAGAAGCTACTTATTGAAGTATCTGTAGTTATAGTTATTCTTATAGGCTCGTTATTTAACGCCAGTTCATGTACTAGTTACCGTTTAACAGTGGGCTTCTAGTCACTTACGCATTATTTCAATGTCTGTATTATGTATCTCAAATGAATTTGTGCAAGGCTTCTGTATACGCAGTCATTGAAATTTCTGTGCACACAGAATCTTATAAGTTATCTGGTGAAACGTAACTGTAAAATTTTAGGGAGTGGTGTATGTATTGACGAGGCATGTAAGTGAATGGGTTGTCTGTTTGACGTATTGCTGACCGCATTGAGATATGAATTAAATAGACATACGAGGCCTGTGTTGTCCTGAGAGTTACAAAATGAGAAACGTCAACATCACAGATATTTTTTTCTATCACTTTCCACACTCAACGTTACATTGTATATCCCCCATACACAAATGGGGCTTATTTCTGGTGACCTACTAGCAAATAATCAGGGCCTTGTTTCGGCCACGTGATTTCGACTGTATGTACATCCTCTGGATGTCTCGCTCTCATAGCAGGCGTGTGGCGGTTATGAGGCTGCGAGAGCTTGTCTTTTAAATGTCCGCTTCCCCCATAATACAGTGCAAACTGAATTGCAAACATTTACGTACACTCACATTGAATTAAATTTATAAACAGTTGTGAGGGTAGGCCTTATGAAACGTCAGCACATTTTAAATGCCGTCAAACTTAACGTTCTTATTTTACAAATGCTGACGTGTAAGGTCGTGATTGCAGACTATTGCTGTGTAAAGTGTTAGATTCGGTCTTAATCGCCTCTTTTGGACGAAGCAGCTTCATGTTCACCACGAGAGCGAGTTTCACATAGAGAGCAGCAAGATGGCCACAGCCTTGGTTTGGAAGAGTCAGCCATGATGGTGCAGGCAACCTAGCTTGACGGCTTCACTCAGTGCAGCATGTGTAGGGAAGTGCATCTTTTGAGGTACATGGACAGTTTCTTATGAAGGAATGAAATCAGAAACTTTCTTTCAGTCTCTGTGGACTCAAGGCCCTGTATATATGTGCATAGCGTTTGTTCGATTTATTGCTTGTGCGTGACAAGTGTAACAGATTTTACATTTTGCTGATACTAACAATGCGGTATCTTGCTGTTCCTTTATACTCTTTTGAGTTAAATTTGGCTTTAATTTCACGATTAGGGACGACACTGAAATGTTAAAAAAAAATTTGTTCTAATTCAAAGAGCTTCGTTGTGAGTATAGCATATATAGTTTGAGATTAAGGTGTAAAGTCTACATATACCTAAATATTGTATTATAGGCACTCTGGTGCCTTAAAGTGTCTTTCAGTGGACTCAATTCTAAATTACTCTTCGAAAATTAAACAGGCTAGGTTATTTAATATATTTGGTGCGTCAAGAATCAGAGTAGATATGAACAAATGCTGCCACGTGAAGAACAATCATTGAAGTCCATCCTTCTGCGCGTGCGCGTGTCTTTTTTTTTTTTTTTTAACTTAACTCTGAAATGTTATCTGATTTACTGTTTTTCACAGATGGTAGCTTCACCTTTCTGAGATGTATTTTGTGTGTGTGTGTGTTTTTTAATTATAGTAGATTCATGTTTGTTTACTGTGAACAAAACTGCTTTTAAAGTTTGCTGTTTTTAATTTATTTTCTTCTGTATTGAAAAACAGTCATTTCCTTGCTTATGTTTGTTCAATGGTTATTAATTAAACAGCAGAAATAAAATTATGCAGGTGACATAACAGCCCACCTGTTTGCAAAGAAAATGCCATTTAAATATAAATATATTATTTTTAAAGATCTGATACAGGTAAAGTCAGCAGAACATGAACTGAGCTTTCCTCAGTCCAAATGCTCTCTCTCTGTTTATTTCCTATGTTTTTAGTGCCTTTGAAATGGCAGAATACAGGAGGTGAGACAGTCTGTCCGGTAGTGGCTTCATGTGTGGGTGCTGTGATGGGGCTCTGATCTGATGAGACCCTTCACGTCCTGGACTGTCGTGCATCTTGCCCATAACAATGCGAGGGAACAGTGCACTGTTTTAGAGAGGCCTGCCATTGGAGCCACTCTGATAGGATCTGTATAGATTTTTAATGTGTTATATGAATGTGTGCTGCTTAGAATGAAAGGCAGTTGTGTAGTTGCGTGTTCATTGATCCTTTCTGACCTAATTATGATGGCATAAGATGAGGCGTCGCAGGCCCTGAGACAGCTGTCGGGGTGGTGAAATTGAAAAATGGTCGTCCTCTTGTGAGGGTAACATTACGCCAGTTTAACCTTAATATTCTCATTGTCTTTTATGGGTCCTGCACCCCAGCCAAGTTTTAATTCATTTTCATTTCCCCTCCTTCTTTTTTTAATTTATCTCTGTGTGTGGATATATAGATTTTTTTTTAAATCTTAATTATTTATTTTTAAAATAAAATCAAACCCATATGTTTTTCAGATGAAATGGCGTTTACTTTGTTGTAGGAGGAAAATGTACACGTGTTGAGAGATTTGTCTGATCTTGGAAATAAATAAGTGAATAAATTACTTTGTTTATAGGCTGTATGGGAAAATAGCTAGGTGGAAAGATTAAAAAAACAGGCTTGATGTGTAGCAGAATTGTGAGACACTGACTGTCTGTGTGTGTGCTTGCATGTGTGTGTGTGTGTGTGTGTGTGTGTGTGTGTGTGTGGCTTTGTCATGGAAATAAAATGCTGAATTCCAGAAGGTGTGTGATTGTGTCTTGGTGATGTGGTGTGTTGGTTTACCTGTGGATCTCTGTATGTACCTTTATATGCTGTTGTCTTCTTTCTCTTTTTTTAATCGAATTCTAGAATGTTGGACAGAATTCTAAAGAACTTTGAGGACATGGTCGTTCAGTAATAATCTGCTCAGGAAAAGTTGCCACATCATCTAATGCCTTCACATCTGTATTGTGTGCACTGTTTTCAAGCTATTTAGTAATTTTCTGAATTAGCAAATTGTGAGTAATTATTTATTCTGGTTGTATATATCAGGTTCCCACAATTATCTGACATTGTAAACTTGCATTTGTAAATTTCCAGAGGAAGAATTTGTAATAGAAGGTAAAAAACTGAACATGAAGAGGCACACTTAAGTGTCATTAAATTTAAAATTTTCTCTGTGGTAATATTTCAGTTAATATTCTGGTTATGGTGATTCATTTGTTGAGTTTTTTTTTCTTTTAAATATGATGACTGAAAAAAAAAAGACAGGAGCAAATTCTGATGAGTGAAAAATAAAACATTCGCTTGGACCTAAAAGCAAAAATGCCCAAACGCAAACTGTTTTAATTTCTGAACAATTTCAAAACAATGCATATTTTATATCAAACCACCAAAGTAAATAATAATAGCATGAAGTTAAATTGACCAACATAAATGTATTTTTTAAATTGTTTCACAGCACAGGTAGAATGACATAATTCACAATTTTTCATTTTCTTAAAATTATGTTTAATTTTTTTTAACATCTAACATTGTCTGATTTCTTTAAATATGACCTGTTTGGAAACATTTATGAGCACTGTAACAGTTAAGTCTGATTCCTATCATTAATAGATGGAAATTGGTTACAAATGACAACATTGGTTGCAAATTACAATAACTGGTTACAAATGACAATCTAACAAATCACAAAGCAATAATTTGAGCACCTGAGTTTTGATGATTTAAAAATCTATCATTTACATTCATAATAGGACTTTAATTGAAAACTTCTGTGTAGAATTATTTTTCTTAGTGTATGATAAAATATTTTAGTGAATAGTTATTTTGTTTTTTCTTCACAAAGTCAAAAGGAGCATGGTTTTAAAGAAAATCAGTTATGTGAATTGGTTAGATATTTTTATATAGACACCATAGCTTTGAAGAACCAAGATGAATTTGGCTGTTGTCATGTTGATGAAAACAAATGTTACCTCCCTGAATGCAAACAAATTAGTGTATTCAAAATAAATTGCATAGCATTGTTGAAATTCTCAGCACACTTGAAAACCCTTTAATATCTGTCTCACAAAACACCACAAAAAGTTGTCATTGAAAAAGCAAAGAAAGAAATTGAAATTCTTGTTAAAAAAAAAGGAAAGAGAGAGAGAGAGAGAGAGAGAGAGAGAGAAAGAAAGAAAGAAGAGAAACTGGGCTCTGTGGTTGTTTCAGAAGAAACTGTTACTAATAAAATGTCTGGTGTCAATCTTGCCATGGAAGATTGAGATAAAAGCACGGATCAGGACAGGGCTTATGAACAGAGAGAAAATGCCATAGTGGGACCAGTCCACTGACACAGGCCATGCCATTAGTGTGTAGGACCGCACTACTATCACCAGTATCAACCGCACTGATATCACTAATACCAACCGCACTGATATCACTAATACCAACCGCACTGATATCACTAATACCAACTGCACAAATATCAACCGCACTGATATCACTAATACCAACCGCACTGATATCACTAATACCAACTGCACAAATATCAACCGCATCATGCTTTCCTAAAGATCAGATATTACAGCACATCCACTGTACTGCCCAGCACTGCGCACCATTCTGATTTCACATGTGTGTGTGCGTGTGTGTATATATGTGTACATATATATATGTATGAGTGTGTGTGTGAGGGTATACATATATAAAAATACTATGTGCGTGTGTGTATGTATGTGTGTGTGTGTGTGTGTGTGTGTATATATATATATATATATATATATATATATATATATATATATATATAAAAAGATGTATAAGCATAAACAATTTCCTGATAGTGAAAAATTCCTTACGAATGCCTGGTCCCCCCCCCCCCCCCCCCTCCTCTATGTCGTACGCCCTCCAAAATCAAATAATGTGAACACTTTAAAACTTGTCCTGTGTTGTCTGGACTTGGTATATTGTTTTGTGTAATTTAGGACTTGGTAAATTGTTTTGTGTAATTTAGGACTTGGTAAATTGTTGTGTGAAGTTTGGACTTTGTGGATTGTTGTGTGTAGTTTGGATTGTTGTGTGTAGTTTGGACGTTGTGGATTACTGTGTGTAGTTTGGATTTTGTGTGTAGTTTGGATTGTTGTGGATTGTTGTGTGTAGTTTGGACTTTGTGGATTGTTTTATGTAGTTTGGACGTTGTGAATTATTGTGTGTAGTTCGGACGTTGTGAATTATTGTGTGTAGTTTGGATTGTTGTGTGTAGTTTGGATTTTGTGTGTAGTTTGGACGTTGTGGATTGTTGTGTGTAGTTTGGATTTTGTGTGTAGTTTGGACATTGTGGATTGTTGTGTGTAGTTTGCTGTCAGTTGGTGCTGGCAGAGGGACATGAGAGCATCAGTTTGGTCTTCTCTGAATCCACTTCTAAACGTGAAACTCAGACTTGTTCAGAAGAACAGCCCAACAGAACTCTTCCACACTGCACTGTTCCTTCCCTCTTCATCCTCCTCTCCGTCAGGTACCGGTCCGCTCACCTGTTCTGTCTGTAATGAGAACGCTGGTCTCACTCCAGCCTCCATCTCCGGAAGGAGACAGAAGCACTGTGTCACGCCACACCCTCATTCACCTGCATCCCTGTGCTCAGAGTCCAAGAGCAACCATTTACCTGCATCCCTGTGCTCAGAGTCCAAGAGCAACCATTTACCTGCATCCCTGTGCTCAGAGTCCAAGAGCAACCATTTACCTGCATCCCTGTGCTCAGAGTCCAAGAGCAGCCATTTACCTGCATCCCTGTGCTCAGAGTCCAAGAGCAGCCATTTACCTGCATCCCTGTGCTCAGAGTCCAAGAGCAGCCATTTACCTGCGTCCCTGTGCTCAGAGTCCAAGAGCAACCATTTACCTGCATCCCTGTGCTCAGAGTCCAAGAGCAGCCATTCACCTGTGTCCCTGTGCTCAGAGTCCAAGAGCAACCATTCACCTGTGTCCCTGTGCTCAGAGCGCAAGAGCAACCATTCACCTGCATCCCTGTGCTCAGAGTCCAAGAGCAACCATTCACCTGTGTCCCTGTGCTCAGAGCGCAAGAGGAACCATTCACCTCTGCTTGATAGGCGAGGGAAAAAAAAAAAAGAAATATGTTTTTCCGGATATTCCGCTTGGTCATTAATGTGAACATAAGTTGAAACTTGATATGAAAGTTGCATCGCTGGACCACTGGTTTCAAGCGTTTCAGGTGGATATGTGTATGTTTCAGGTTAAAATAAAAAGGGTTTTCTTTCACTGTTTTAGGTGCTGCAGAACACTTCCGTTTGAGTTCACGTGAACTCACCACAGAGTGTTGTCATTTGTTTAGGAATCTCGTTGTCTGTAAAGAGTGTTGAGAAGAACAGGATTACTTGAGAGAGAGCGTTGGTCATATACAGGGGTAACTGGACTCTTCTGTGAGACTTTGTTTTTGATATTTGCCCCCCCCCCCCAAATATGATTTCTTTTGTTGTTATGTTTTTTTTTCTGTTTGTTCAGAAACATCATCCCTGTAATCTGTGTATGTGTGTGTGTGTGTAAGTGTGCGTGTGTGTGTATATATATGTATTTATCTGTGAGAGAGACATATGTCTGAGAGACGTGTGTGTAAGGAGAGGTGACAGAACTGAGAGAATGTCATGTGATGTACAGTGAGCACAGAGCTGTACTGTACTGTGTAGAGCTGATTGGTTACCATAGCATGTTTTACTGGATGAAAAACCCAAACCCTCCCTCATGTTCAGGCTATTCTACAGCCATTCAGAAACAGGTCAAATGAATCTCGTGCGCTTTTGTCTTAAGCTCCTTCAAGCTTTTTTTTTTTTAATGACTTGTCAGAAGAAATGATTGACAGTTTGTGCGTGTGTTTGTGTGCGTGATGACGTGTCTTACACACCCCGTGGGTTTGTTTTTTGTAAAGGTGGATAAATGGCATGAAATAGAACTCTCTCTGTAATCTGTCACAGTGATTCCACTCTGTCTTATCCTAATAAATCTGTCAGTTGTTGCTTGTTGTCTTGTATTTTCGTTTGTTGCACACCCCTCTAAACGGTTAATGGCTTTATTGACCCAGATGAAGATTCTCTTTAAAGACAGGCAAATGGAGAGCCACTCCCCAGTGTTCCTGCACGCGCGTGTTCAGTCGGCGAAGATCACTTCCTCCTTCTGCCCCCCTCCCCCCCCAGGTGTACTAATCCTCCAGTGTCTAAGTGTTTCGAATCAAAGCGGGTTGAGCTCCCTGCTTGTCTCTTGTGCTGCTTTCCATTGAATGAAAAGCGACTTGTGCGTGTGTGTACACAACAAAACCGTCAACTGTTTTCTTCTCTCTCCCTCCTGTTTCTCTGACCTGGGAGAAAACACAACAGCTTTATTTGCTTTTTATTTTTTTTCGTGTGTGTTTGAAGTCTTCAGAGATAGAGAGTGTCGTTTGGCAGCGGATATCGGTCGTTGGTGGCTGGTGACTTTAGCAGTGTCTCCTGTCTGTGCATGTTTGATCAGCCCTGTTTGAAGTGTTTGGTCTTGCACGGAGTCTGATCAGAGGAAGTGAACGCAGTAGTATTGATTGTCATTGGACAGAGCTTTCACACTCAGAGCTGTTACTGAGATTGTGCCGTCAGATTGAACATGACGCTCTTTAGACAGTCACGTTAAATCCAACAGATTCCAAACCCTGCGTGGAAATAGAAGCTACGTACACTCTGCTCTGTGTGGAGAGGAGATCCATTGGCAGACGGCAGATTTCCACACATGACTCAGAGAGAGAGAGAATGAGAGAGACTAAGAAGAGAGAGGTAGAGAGAGAGAGAGAGAGAGGATAAGTCACACACTTGGGTAGCTGTTTAAGTGAGGGGCAGCTGAGATGCCCAGCAGGTGCCCTCTCTCACACAGAGGCTTTGACTGGCTGCTCCACTGACAGAGGCAGTGAGTGTGTGTGTGTGTGTGTGTGTGTGTGAGAGAGAGAGAGAGAGAGCAGGACCAGTTGTCATTTGGTGCTGTGGTCTTGGCTTTGAGCCTGGGTCAGTGGTGTTGTGTTTTAGACCTGATCAGAGCAGAGGTCCTCCTTTACCACTGAGGTCACGTTGTTCTCTGACTCACTGGCCAATTTTGAGTTTTATTCTATGCTTTAGTTTGTCCTCTTTGTAAAGGGATCTGTCCGTCTGACTGTGGCAGTATGGGTCCCGGTCCAGTCACTGAAATCACTCCACAGAACATGTGCGGCAGATTGGCCTTTGTCTCCCTCCACACACACACACTGAGAGAATCACCCAGACTCCTCAGTGTGTGTCACAGACCAGCACAAGACCTGATGAGCTTCCCTCTAGCCCCGCCGTTCTCTGCTACTGTGTCATGCTCAGCTGTGTGTGTGTGTGTGTGTGTATGTGTGTGAAATAAAGGATTCCTATGGTTGGCATGGTAACTGGAATTTTAAGACAAATCAGCTAGAAACATAATTATTTTATTGTTTATGAATGGTGCTCATAGAGGCAACATTCTGATCAGAATGCCGCGTAAAGAATGGATGGGTTTGATAAAAGAGTTCAAACTGTCACTGGTGGGTAGGCCTGTAACAATTATTTCATAACAGTCTAACTGCGATTTTTTGATGTGATCGCGGTTTCTTTCTTAAACCGTGGTAAAAGCATTTTTTTTTTTTTTTTTGATGAGATGGGTCAAAGCATGGTCATATGATAGCCCTAAGATGCCATGAATTCACATTTAATTTAGATTCCGTTTTCTCCTGATAGCGTTTTATTTTTCTCGTTTCTACAGTTTTAGTGTTCTTCAGATCTTGACTTATTTATGCCATTACCACGAAATAACGAAACTTTGTTTTGTCGAGATTACGTCATGATGAATTCGAGATCTGGAGCAAACAGCTGTTTTCCGGTGATAGCACAGTGTGAGTCAGGTGGCCTGTGCTTTGCTGTGTGTGGTTGGGTGTGAGCAGTCACAGGAGAAGGAGCAGGTGTATGGCAGCGTAGAGATGAATGAGCTGTGCTGGGATGCACTGAGGGAGTGAAGGGTACCTGAGGAGAACCTCCTTAGAACGGTACAGGACAAGGTAACAAGATTGTTTTCTCGAGATCTCGAATTAATTATGCAGTCATCTCGAGAAAAGAAAGTTTCGCGTGACGCGACAGAACAGTGGCTATGCTATTAGAGGATGCCCCGCCCGCACTGATTTACAGCTCTGGGGTCAAGTCGGCTTCCGAACGTTAAAAATCCAAACAGAATTGGGCAGTTGCGTGAGAAGTGGTGTTGTACCTTTTAGAAATGTCCGTAACATGAAACTGATATACGTTTGGTTTTCACTGGAGTTTTCGTTTGGTGTTGGTAAAAAAAAAATTGCTTGACATTGTCCCGTTGGTCCTGTGACAATGTGAGGAGAAGGCAAGCCCAGCTGAGTTCAGCTATTCACAGGCTGCGTGTTTGTGTTATTGCATTATCTGGGTCACATAACAGAGAAATAACCAAAAGATGTATCCTGGGATTCATTCAAAACTTTAATTGGTCTGAAATAAATAAATAAATAAATAAATATTTTTTAAAAATTTGACCAAAAGAGACAATTACTTTGTTAATCGCAATTTTTCTGAGACAGTTAATTGTACAGCAACATTTGGAGTTGTTATAGCTCTACTCGTGGGCCTGTCTTCTCTATGAGACATCTGGTAGATACAGCTTCAGCCAGGGGGAGGCAGAGCCCTAACCTGCAGCCCCCCCCCACCCTTTCATTCAGGAACTTGCTGTGTAGGCTGTGGTCACATGCGTTTGACCCCTCTGCGGTACGACTGCAGGAAGAGAATAAACCGGAAATGATTCATTCACAGTACACTAACAGCTCCTCTCCATTCGCCTGTTCACACAGCCAGACCTCACAGAGCACAGGGTTCTCACAGAGCACAGGGTTCTCACAGAGCACAGGGTTCCTCACAGAGCACAGGGTTCTCACAGAGCACAGGGTTCTCCAGCAGCGTCTGACCGGACAGAAAGTAGAGGAATGAACAGAAGAAAACATCGTACACACAGAGCTGAGACGCAAAGTGATCTGATTACAACCTTCAAAAACCTCCTGACAAGCCTCACATTCAGTCTATGAAATTTTCACCAGCAAACTGAGCATTAGGTGGTGTGAGCATTGGGTGGTGTGAGCATTGGGTGGTGAGAGCATTGGGTGGTGTGGGCATTGGGTGGTGTGGACATTGGGTGGTGTGGGCATTGGATGGTGTGGGCATTGGGTGGTGTGAGCATTGGGTGGTGTGGGCCTTGGGTGGTGTGGGCATTGGGTGGTGTGAGCATTGGGTTGTGTGGGCATTGGGCGGTGTGGGCATTGGGTGGTGTGAGCATTGGGTGGTGTGGACATTGGGTGGTGAGAGCATTGGGTGGTGTGAGCATTGGGTGGTGTGGGCATCGGGTGGTGTGGGCATCGGGTGGTGTGAGCATCGGGTGGTGTGGACATCGGGTGGTGTGAGCATTGGTTGGTGTGAGCATTGGGTGGTGTGGACATTGGGTGGTGTGGACATTGGGTGGTGTGAGCATTGGGTGGTGTGAGCATTGGGTGGTGTGGGCATTGGGTGGTGTGAGCATTGGGTGGTGTGAGCATTGGGTGGTGAGAGCATTGGGTGGTGTGGGCATTGGGTGGTGTGAGCATTGGGTGGTGAGAGCATTGGGTGGTGTGGACATTGGGTGGTGTGAGCATTGGGTGGTGAGAGCATTGGGTGGTGTGAGCATTGGGTGGTGTGAGCATTGGGTGGTGTGAGCATTGGGTGGTGTGGACATTGGGTGGTGTGAGCCAACGCTTACAGGGCTGCTCAGATAAATGGAACGGTTGACCCTCTCTAAATGCCAGAGGATTCCCAGAGAATGTGGTCTTTACCATGAACATGAGGTGAACGCCACCGTAGAGTTACCAGACCTGGGACGTGTAGAATTAAAATCTCATTAAGATGTGTAGGCTGAAGGATTGTGGCATGCCTCAATATTCACACAACTTATCGTTCCGCGCTCTTAAAAAAATGTCTTTGTTAGGCATAAACCTCTTCCAGAGTCAGGGGCAGTTTGCCCCCCTTGTTCCTACCGTAAAAACAAACAGTAGGAAGTAAAAGTCTTTGCCTGTATTTTTGTGTCTCTGAAAGCTAATTCAGTTAATAGCGCTGACCCAGGCTGGAGGACCTGGTGAATTCTGGGAACTGTTAAATTTGGGAGAAAAACTGGTTTAATCGGGGCCTGGACAGACGCCCCTCCAGCGCTTTGCTGGTGTAATTGGGAGGTTTAATGACCTGGCAGATGGTAGTTTTGAAAACTCGGCTCTGGGTTTGTGCCTTTCGTTTGCGATCACGTGTGCGGGTGGTGTAGCCCCCGTGCAGACAGAGCAGTCTGTAAGCCAAAATAAAGAAACAAGCAAATAAATAAATAACACCAAACGCCTAAAAAGGACCACAACTGGACACACAGGACAGAAGCCCTAGATAATGTTCATTTAAACATGTCAGGGAAGAGATGGTAGATGTGTCTGTGTGTGTGTGTGTGTGTGTGTGTGTGTGTACGCATGCATGCGTGCTCAGTATTATTCACCTAAAAGAGCCCCACGCAGCCGGCTGATGTGTCTGAAAATGAAACCAAACCAAACCTAAAAAAGATAAAGTCGGTTCAAAAGAGAGTCGGTGAGACACGGTCTCAGTATTTATATGACACACAGATCAGAAGACATGAATGAAGCCTTTTTTTCCCCTGGCGTGGCTCAAACTGACCCATTTGTTGTTGTCTGAGGACAGTGTCTGAGTTCTGTGTAATAGGGGTGACCGGTCGTAAGAGTGCCTTTCACCTAACTCACCCTGTGTGACATACGAGTCCTGAGTGGACTTGCCGAAAACTGAGGAGTCCACAGTGTCTCTGGGTCCATCGGCATTGTTCTTTGTGAGTCCAGAACCGACGGCGGTGTAGACCACTTGAGGCGCTTCTCTCTGACAGACTCTTCTTTCACACCGACTGTCAGTCAGCCCCGTGCTGCCTGCTCTGACTCTGCTCTGACTCTGCTGCTGTTCTCACTGTGGGAATCGGTCAGTGACTTCATTCAGTGAGTATCACCCTAAATATTTCGCCTCTCCGAACACAGGGTGCAACAGGGCCTGCCCACGGGTGGGAATGGCATGACTCAGTCAAACAGTTGTCTTCGCTCACAGTGCTAGGAACCAGGGGCCGAGGGAAACAGACGCGGCCGTAAGAATTTCATGTTTAACGCTGTTGAGACAAAGTCTGTCAGGGCCCTGGAAAATCTGCATCCATTCTTATGTTTATGTGCTGTGGATGTCCAGGAGAAAACAAAAAGAACATTCACAATGAGAAGAGATTTTACTGTGAGTGGAAGTCCGTGGGGGGGTTCATTTTAACATGCTCCTCAAATCTTCTGGTTTTTTTTTTTTTTCTTTAAATCATAAAAAGATTCCAGTGTTAAAATACCAGAATGATTTTACATAAAGGAAAATTCCTTAAAGAGAGAGAAAGGTCATAATAATAATATGCTTCTTTGTTTTTGTCTCATTTCTGCGGTGGTCATTTCCACCAACACACTGTGGTACTGAAGAGCACTGTCTTTGATGATTTCTTACTGAGAGATTGTTTGGGAGTTTGTATGAAGCACTGTGTGACTGTGTTAGAGTTTATGGTGTGACTGTGATAGAGTTTATGTGTGACTGTGTTAGAGTTTATGTGTGACTGTGTTAGAGTTTATGGTGTGACTGTGATAGAGTTTATGTGTGACTGTGTCACAGTTTGTGTGACTGTGTGAGAGTTTGTTTGACTGTAAGAGTTTGTTTGACTGTGAGAGTTTTTGTCACTGTGAGAGTTTGTGTGACTGTGTCAGAGTTGTGTGACTGTGTCAGAGTTTGTGTGACTGTGAGAGTTTGTGTGACTGTGTTAGAGTTTATGTGTGACTGTGTCAGAGTTTATGTGTGACTGTGGTAGAGTTTATGTGTGACTGTGTCAGAGTTTATGTGTGACTGTGTCACAGTTTGTGTGACTGTGTGAGAGTTTGTTTGACTGTAAGAGTTTGTTTGACTGCGAGAGTTTTTGTCACTGTGAGAGTTTGTGTGACTGTGTCAGAGTTGTGTGACTGTGTCAGAGTTTGTGTGACTGTGAGAGTTTGTGTGACTGTGTTAGAGTTTATGTGTGACTGTGTCAGAGTTTATGTGCGACTGTGGTACAGTTTATGTGTGACTGTGTCAGAGTTTATGTGTGACTGTGTCAGAGTTTATGTGTGACTGTGAGAGTTTGTGTGACTGAGAGTTTGTGTGATTGTGAGAGTTTTTGTGTGACTGTGTCAGAGTTTGTTTGACTGAGAGTTTGTGTGACTGTGGTAGAGTTTATGTGTGACTGTGTCAGAGTTTATGTGTGACTGTGTCAGAGTTTATGTGTGACTGTGTCAGAGTTTATGTGTGACTGACAGTTTGTGTGATTGTGAGAGTTTTTGTGTGACTGTGTCAGAGTTTGTTTGACTGAGAGTTTGTGTGACTGTGAGAGTTTTTGTGTGACTGTGTCAGAGTTTGTGTGACTGTGAGAGTTTTTGTGTGACTGTGTCAGAGTTTGTGTGACTGTTAGAGGTTAGGTGAAAGCTATCCGATCTAAAACCAGGAAGTAAACACTATTGATGACTTGTAATTTGTTTGACAGTTGCACAAGCGTGGTAGTTCACACTTGTCACATCTAAAAATTATTCGGGAGATAATTGCAGGTAGCCACACTGTTCGCTCACCTTGAGGGTATGCGTGTGTGTTCTGCAAGCAAAGCTGCAAATGCGTTTGGCATTGCCGCCTGTCTCCGCGGAAACCTCCTTGCCCGAGCAGCTCACACTGGGACGCATTTATGGCAGAGTGAAAACGC
>NC_044504.1:1962500-1977500 GCF_902362185.1 Chanos chanos
TAGTAAAGGCAAAAAAAAGAAAAGGCTGAGGCCACCTGCTGGGGCCCTCCTGTTCCCACTGTGTGTGTGTGTGTGTGTGTATTGTGTGTGTGTGTGTTGTGTGTGTGTGTTGTGTGTGTGTGCACGTGCATGTGCGCATGGTCATGCCTGTGCTGTACTGATCTGCAGTTGACCACCGATCTCCACTGCCCTGTCTCCAGGTCCTCGTAAACACGGCTAGGGGATAAAGGAGTAATCATTGAGGGAGAAGAAAGCTCTATGTGCCCAATAGGAGAACCCAGCGAGGTGGCGAGACAGCCACCTAAATTGATAAACGTGGAATGAGCAGACGTTAGGGAGTTAGTCTGGCTCAGAGTGTGTGTGTGTGTATGTGTGTGTGTGTGCATGTATGTGTCTGCATTTGTGAGCGTGCCCGTGTGTGAGTGCATGCATTTGTGTGTGCTTGTGCGTGCATGTTCGTGTGAGTGCCTGTGTGTGTGTGAATGCCTGTGTGTGTGTGTGCGCGTTTCTCGCGGAGAGTGTGTTTGCTTGTGGTTCTGAGTGGACCGTTGAGTAATTGGGAGAGGTGGTCTGTCCTCAGTGCTGAGTAAATGCTTTCCTGTTCCTATTGGACTGTGCTCTCTCTGATGTAGGGCTAGCTTTGGTGAGTGGATGGGAGCTGTACACTTCAGTTAGGCTTTGTTTGACTTGACTGAAGAGCTTAATTGAAGCTGATTTGCTGTGTTTATATATAATGTGAGGATACCTGTTTGACAGACCATGGTAAACATGGCGGGGTTGATTCTTAAGGCATGGTCCTTTTGGAAAACAGAGTATGTAGTAATTGTTGATTTCTTTGTAAGTCTTTGTTTTCCTTACAAATATACATGGTGCATTACAGTTCAGAGGACATGACACCAAACATTTCAGGTAGAAATGCTAACCAAAAGTATGCTGATTCACTTCCTTGTTGTTTTTTGTCTTCAAGAATGCCAGTGATTGTATGCTTCTTTTTTTCCCTCAAGTACAGAGGCATTCACTCAACTTTCTTTCATTTTCTGTTTTGCTTTTCTGCTGCTCTGATTGGCTGTGACAGTGCTTAACTCTGATTGGCTGTGAGGAAGTGTGCAGAGTTGGGTTGGACAGAAGGCGGAGCTTGTTGTGTGTACCGTGTTCAAGGCAATATTACCACTGCCTCGTTTTGTGGCGTGCTGCTGACGGAAGACTGGGTGAGGTTTTGAGGAGGGAGAGAGTGATAGAAACAGTTCTCTTCAGAGTGTCCTTGATCTGACTTCTCTCCGGTGTCAGCTCTGTTGCTTAGCGAGGTCCAGGACAGTACACTTAAATAAATTCATGAAAGAGAGGGAGATCATTTCTCTCAGCTCTCTCTCTGAGCCTGTGGGTGTACACTCTACAATGACACTGGCCAGAGAAAGGGACTCATAGAAACCCCTTTTCTTGGCTTGTTAGGAAATCTTCACAAAATCCTCTGGACAGATGAGTGTCATAGCCATGAGTTCCCTGATAAGTCTCTCTTTCAATGCTTTGTCTGCTGTTCTGAAAATAAATTTGTTTTGTGTGTGTGTGTGTGTGTGTGTCTCAGTGCGGCTGTGAGGGCTCATGTTGCCAGTGTAACACTGAATTTTAGAGTAAGGAACGACTTTTGTGCATGTTAGGTCATCTGCCACTAATTTTTACCATAAATATATACCACTCTGCACTAGGGCTGGACCCGAATATTCGACTATTTGGATATTCGTTCCTTGGGTAGGTATTCAGTTCTCAGTTTTAGGATTCGGATGTTCGTGGGGTTTTGTTTTGTTTTTTGGGCTTAATCAATATCAGTAAAGGCGAATTGCAAAATACATTTTGTCAGCACATTCTTGTACTATATTTATACTGTTTCATTGCACTGTTAAATTGTGGAAATATATACCATCTCAGCTTGGGCTCCTGACATCCCTCTCACTCACAACAATGAAAGTAACGCTTCAGTTCACCTTGGCCGTTATGCCCACACTAAGCCGGGTAAATCTGAAAACGCAGATTTTATGTATAAAAGTTTGCTCCATACACACTATCATTTTCATACCGTTTTCCAAATATTCTGTGTCCACACCAAAACGCTGAAACACCCTAGTGTTTGTTGTTACACCATTATGAAGTTGTCCCACCAACTAACTTACATGTTCGGGCCAGGTCGCGTCCAAAATCTAGGCTTTGAACCGCCGTTGCGGTTGTTTTCCATCTCTTAAGCACGGCAAATACGTTGGAGCCGTGCATGTGCATTGTACAGGATGATGATCTGTAACTGAAGATAGATGAACACATGTGACAGACAGAGCAGCACTGACTGCATATCGCCCGTCATGTTTGTTTTGGTGTCCCGAGCACAAACTTTCTGAAACTCTCCGTTTTTCTGAAACTCTCCGTTTTCCCTGTCCACTTTACAACGCGAAGCCGGCGTTTTCAAATGCACCTCAGAAAGTGTTTTTGAAAAGTATCGTTTCCAGTGGCAGAAAAAGCCGTTTCAGTGTGGACGGAAGGGCTAAACGGAGACATAATTATGCATTTTCAGATTTCCCCCGGGTAGTGTGGACAGGGCGGAAGGAAAATGTTTTTTATTAACAAATATCAATACAAACAACAATATTGTAGAATAACAGAATCCTTAAAAATGAATGCCTTTAAGTAAACCGAGAGAAACGTGTCGCTGCGCTATGCTGTCCATCTCAGCTGAGAACGGAGAAATGTCTAGCTGAGTCCCTCCTGAATCATGCCCCCCCCCCCCCCCCCCCCCCGAATATTCGCAGTTGATTGCTACCGAAGCTCCGGAGACCAAAAATTGGTATTCGGGACAGCCCTGCAATGTACTATACCACACTGCTGCGTAACACACCATGGTGTACTATACCATACAAGACTACACCATACTGCACTATACATTACTGTACTACACTGTACTATACCATACAACATACCATGTCATACTATATTACACTACGCTGTATTATACCATACTATACTCTGTTGTACCATACAATACCATATTACGCTGTACTGTACCATTCTTTACTGTACCAGACTGTACTATACCATACCATAACTATACTACACTGTACTATACCATACTTTGCCATACTAGTATGCTATACATCATACTATACATTGCTAAACTACACTATGCTATACCATATTTAGCTTTACTTTACCAAACTATACTATGCTATGCTGTACTGTACTATACTATACTATGCCATACTACACCGTACTATACCATACAATACTATATTATACCATACTATACCATGCTAGGGCTGCAGCTATAAATTAATTTAGTAATCAAGTTTTCTACCTAGGGCTGGGTGATAAAAAGCGATAACTATAATTATTGCGATATAATTTTCCTTGATAGAAATATAACAAATATTCGATAAATGTTCAATACAATTAATTTCCGTGCTTAGATAGCATGCACAGAAATGAAGTATGAACTGCCAATCATGTCGCAGGAATGGAGGTGTGCATTGTGCAAGTTAGGTTGCACGGTAAGAGGTATAAATTCAGGCCAGCACGTGGTGTTGTTTACAGACACAGAGGTTGACAGGCTTGGAGTTGGAGTGGAATAAGCAAAATGAGTGAAATGAGTGACACTGAGGAAAAAGCAGAGCCCATGACCAGCTCAAAGGGCGAGGACATCGTCGACAAGAAAGGTCACTCAACCTCAGTAATTTGGAGATATTTTGAGTATTTTTTCAGTCTGGACAAAAATCTGAGCAGTGTGCATTGCAAGCTGTGCCAAAGACACATGCCATGAAAGACAGGCAACACCACACACCTGTTTCATCATCTGAAACAATATCACCAGTTAGAACACGCAGAAAATAAGAAATTACAGTCCTAAATGAGTGTTGTTCGTGGGCCCTCGACAAGCACCAGGCCAGCGCCCAGTGGGAATACCCAGCGGCAAAGGATCGTATCAGCATTTTCCAGAACCATGCCTGACAACCAAAAATTAAAAAGACACAAAGACATCACAAATGCAACTGCATATTGCGTTGCAAAAGACATGCTTCCCATTAACACTTAATTATGCTTCCCAGCATGCAATGCAGGAAGCATATTGCTTTCACTATTCTTAGTTTTTTTTTGTTTTTCTTCCCTATTTCTCCCAGGCCAAACTCATAGAAATACAGGTCTGCTTTGCAGAAAAATTGATAGGCATGTCAGGAAGGACATGAACTCGTGCGAGGAAACTTTTTTTGGGGGGGGGGGGGGGTGTCAGGCTCCCCCACCAACTTATTTACAAAAAAACTCATTTTTGAAGGTACTTTTCAGACCTGAGCACCCCAGGCCATAGGTTTGTGGAATGTAGAACTTGGTCCTGGACGTAGCCCTAGGGGTCTACAAATTGAATTGCACTGGGTTTATGGATATCTGCTATAATTTCGGAGTTAGCTGGATCAAAAGCTCACCTGTGCCATAAAATCATAATTTCATATAGTTCCCACGGCTATAACGCCTAAACGGTGGCTGCTATCTACACCAAATTCGCTGGGGTTTGTGCCTTATGTGTAAGCGATTATGTCATATGGTTTAGAGATGTGGGGGACGAAGCCCCTGCCCATAAAAAAATTCAATATAATATGATATCAAAATATAACGGAAGTCATCGGGAATGCTTGTAGTACTGGAAAATCTCCCACTAGAGTGCATAACATACCCCTGTGTGGGGCAGACAGCTGAACATGGAGGAATACCTGACCACCTCTACCTCTAGAAAAGAAAGTTTCTTTGGCTACGATTCTCAACTTCTGTCTACAACTTAGACTCTTATTTAATTAAAGCGCATGGACTTTATAAAATAGTACATTCTTCTCCTGAATATACGTCGCGTAGCGAGTTTTATAGGAGGCTATCACGTTGTGTCCTCACCGATTACGATGCCTTAACAATGAAAGCGATAATGGAATTATGGTATCTTGTTACCTTACGCATCATTTAAAAACTAAGCTTCATTTCATCTAATCATGACGTGACTATCAGTGTCAAAATAAACCATTACATACGCACGTGTTTAAAAGGACTGAACAACGAAAACGTGAATGGATTTATGGTATCTTGTTATGCAGAGAAACAGTTTCTGTGCATACTGTGGAGACACATACTTAATGTGTGATTTGTAATGACATGTTAGTCATTTAATTTAATATGTTTGATTAACTTTGCATGCTGGGAAGCACTGAGGTAGCTTGTGACCTCTAGTTTTTCTGTCAAGACAGGCTGTTTATTTTGTTGAGAAAAAAGGACTGAAAGAGAATTTTACATAATTTTACTCATGCACATTTTGATGTTGAAAAAAGATTTTATTATTATAATTGTTTTGTTCTACCTCAGATTTGTGAAATGTTCCGCTGTTTGGCGGAATAAAGAATTGTTTAAAACCACAATTAACCATCTGGTTTCTTCAAATTTCACTCAGGAGCAAAACTAAGCCTTTAAACTTGAAAGAAAGAATAATTTGACGTTTATCGTGATAATTATCGATATCGACTGATATGAACATTTTTATTGTGATAATATTTTTGGCCATATCGCCCAGCCCTAGTTCTACTGATTACTCCATTGATTAATTGAGTAATCAGATAAGAATACTTTTGCTTTATTAAAGAGCAATAGTAAATGTACAAAAGAGAAAATAAGACAGGTCTCTTAAAATGAACAACTAATTTGTTTTCCTTTTAGAAAAATCAACATTTTGTTGCTTAAATTGCATACAATAATAGTATCTGTCAAAACTAAAACCATTTAGTGCATTTAAGTGCCTTATTACATTCCAGGTTTTAAAGAAAACATTTTCTAAAATGCAAAAACAAGCAAATGAAAAAATAATCAATTCAAAAAAGTACATAAAACCTAAAACTAAGGCATAAATTAAAATAATAACAACAATAATAATGATGATAATAGTAAAAAAAAATTATAATACATAAACATTGCCTTTAAGTTGTGCAACTTAACTTTCAGAACTACAAGTTTCAGCCTAACTCCAGCTCAGGCATAACATAAGCCTTCACTGTCTTCTTGGAAGGCTTGGTGCCATTAGTAGGAGGCAAAAGCGAGTGGGCAGGGAGGTTGGAACAAGAGTCCACAGATACAATATCATCACACGTTTTTCTTCTGAGTGCTTTTACAAAGCCAACATGGAGTGAAAGTTATTCATAAGAATACACCTCCTTAAATATCCCTCTACATACTTGTGTGTGTGTGTGTTTGTGTGTGTGTGTGTGTGTGTGTGAGGCGTGCATATTCTTGTGTGTGTATTTTATTTTTCGTGGTTATTTTCTTGAGCAAAGCTTAGTTAACTTAAGGGCATCATAACTAGCCACCACACTGATTTACATTCCTAACTAGCCATTACATATAGCCATAATTAAAGTACATTCTTTACTAGTCTTTACTAGTCTTCATCTCAACTAGCAATCATATTGATTTCCGTTAAATGCTAACGTTAACGTTACCTTGTGTCGGGATGCTTTCTGCTGAGATGCTGAAGCACTGATGTCGTGCTGTTGTGGAAAGTACTACAATAGACTACAATACTGGTACTACAGTAGACACAGTGTATAGAGGGTTTTTTTTTTTTTTTGCTCAGCTTGAAATGATCCCAAAGTTTGGACACTTCCTGTCGTTTTCTCTGGCCTGTCTTTTGTCTTCCCTTCGCTGTTTTCTCTCTCTTTCTCCATTTTGCAATCTGCGTCATCAAATCACGTCTTCTTCACGTCACGTGTGCACAGCGTAAGTGCACTAAGCGGCAGTAATAATCATCCGTGAGCTGTATCTAGTTATATGGATTAAACGAAGCTTCGATGCAAAGAATTTGCATCGATGATTTTTAGTAATCAAGTTACTCAAGTTTCTCGAGGAATTGTTTCAGCCCTATGTCATACTTTACTATGCAGTACTATACTAGCTATGCTATCCTATACTATACTATACTATACCATACCATATTATACTACACTACACTACACTACACTATACTCAGTAGGTGATGTGTAGGGGGATGAGGGGGGGCGCCATCCCCCTTGTTAGCAAACTGACCTAAAGTGTCAGTGACTATTGGGCCATCTCGCCTGTTAAAAAATAACAATTCGCCTACTGACTATACTACTCCATACTATACTATACCATACTTCATTATGCTACTCTATACCCTACTGTACTATGCTACACTGTACTGTACCATGCTATTCTACACTTTACTATATCATACTATTCTACACTACACTGTACTATACAATATTATACCATGCTATATCATACCATACTACACTGTAACACACCATACCATACCATACTACACCATTCCACAGTATACTATACCACACAATACTACACTATATCATAGCACATTACACAATACTACACGACACCACATTGGGCCACACTGTATCATACCTCACCAAACCATACTACACCACATCCCATTGTACTGTATTATACCACATTAGCCAAAACCACACTGCACCGCACTGTAACCACAGCACACTGCATCACACTGTATTACTGCACACAGTCACCCTGCATATTACACCTTACATACAATGTTTCTGCTCCATACCTCACGGCCTTTTTACAGCAGAGGTGGTATTTCACTTATCCAGTTTCTGTTTAACATCATTTTTAAACAACAACCTCTCAAACTTTTTGTTTTTTTGTACTTTTTTTCACGCAGTTTTGGAGCTGCTGACCGTGTGCTTTCACACAGGGTAACTGATCGTTGCAAGGCTTTAATGGCCCTGAAGCATTGGAGCTTTAGGAACAAATTACCAGTGAGCTGGACTCTATTTAAACTCTATATGTACTCTTTATGAAATGCAGTAGACGTGTTCATGGCATTTGTCAAAAACTCCTTCAGCCGTTTCCATGACTGAATCTGAACTGAACACTGACTGAGTGCTGACAGAGCTGAACGGCTCTTGTCAGAGAAGGTGCATTCTCTGGGTGTGACATCTGCTCTATGCCTGGAGAATAGTAATGTCTGAACTACAGTGAGCAAGACCCAGCAGAGAGAGAGAGAGAGAGAGAGAGAGAGAGAGAGAGAGAGTGTGAGAGACAAAGAGAAAGAGAGAGGGAGAGAGAGAGAGAGATTGAGAGAGAACGAGAGAGAAAGAGTGAGAGAGAGAGAGAGAGCGAGATTGAGAGAGAGCAAGAGAGAGAGAAAGAGAGTGAGAGAGAGAGAGAGATTGAGAGAGAGAGAGAAAGAGAGTGAGAGAGAGAGAGAGAAAGAGAGAGAGAGAGGGAGAGACAGAGAGAGAGCGAGAGAAAGAGAGAGAGAGAGGGAGAGACAGAGAGAGAGCGAGAGAGAGAGAAAGAAGGAGAGAGAGAGAGTGAGAGAGAGAGAGAGGGAGAGACAGAGAGAGATTGAGAGAGAAAGAAGGAGAGAGAGAGAGCGAGAGAGAGAGAAAGAGAGAGAGAGAGGGAGCAGCTGCTGTATGCTTCAGTCCGGAGATTTTATTCTCCTTTTGTTGAATTATGGTGGTATAAATATTCATCATTATATCTGTCAAACTGTGACAGTCTGGTGAAAATGAATGGTGTGTAAGTGATGGTCTGAGAGTATGAAAATTAGAAACACAAATGTAAGCAAATACTCAAATATTCAATACATGTTAAACTTTCAAGTGAACTGTCCATACCAAAAGTGTAATAGATTGTACACCCTCTAGGTACGAAAGAAATATTAAGACTCAGCCCAAATGAGAAAACGTAGTGTATGTGTGCTTCCCTTACAATGCTTTTTACTTTAATGAGGTCAAAACTGAGCAGGGCCTTAGAGAGCGTGAGAAGAGCCAGAGTAGTGTGTTAGGACCTGGAGTGTGTGGACCTGGCTCCACAGCACGGGGAGAGACTGGGTAAGAGCCTCCTGCGTGGGTGTGAATGAGGTGTTTGTGGAGGTACTTTTCTGCGTGTGGGGGACCCAGCATTGTGGATACATTTCAGGGTGATTAAGCTCTTAAGAGCTTACAGGACAAAGCTGGCAATGAAGCTAATTCCCATAGCATATGTCAGTGTGACCTGAGACCAGGCGGCTGTCTCTCACTAAGCCCAGCCTCTGCTGTCGTCACACAGGCTTAACGCGGTGTTAAGCTAACCATCTATACCATTTTATACCGCTCCAAACCCACAGTCACAATAAAAGCAGTTTATTTCAATCAGCTGGACAAAGCTGCAGCAGAATTTTCAAATCTTGCTGTGATTAACAGAGTCATGCTTTTTATTTTGGATGACAATGATCTGCTCTGTTAGTGTGTGATGTGGATGCTTTGTATGTTGAATCGTATGTGAATGAGTTGCACACAGAGTTATGGCTGTATTGTAAGCGGACTTAAGGATGCATATGTGCTGTTGTGCAGTCATTTTGAGTGACATCTGTTCTAAGTGTAGGGAGTGGAGGGAGAGAGAGAGATTTCAGTGCTGGATCTGGGCTTCAGTGCTTCTTGGTCCTCCTTTTTCATGCTTGGCTTGGTGTGAATCTGTCTATCCTCACGAGTATGTGTCTCGCAGTGATGGTGAAAATGCTGAAAAATGCTGAAAAATCCCACGTCTCACTGGAAGATCTAGAGTCAATGGTATGAGTTGTGTAAAGAACTTTTTTTTTTTTTTTTGCTTGTCTGACACTAGAGGATGGTGCACACACACTAACAGCAAAGTGTAAGGGAAAGTAATCAGTCTCAGTAAGAGTTTAATGACATCACAACAGTAGAAGTTTAGTGACATCACAACAGTAGAAGTTTAGTGACATCACAACAGTAGAAGTTTAATGACATCACAATGGATTGTGAATTCTAGAGGTCATTCATCACAGTTTTCATGCTGTCAACAAGTCAAATAATGTCACTGCTTTGGGCTGCTGGATAAACTGTTTCAATCTGATTAAACCCTTTTTTGTGCTATTCATTGAAATATTTGAAGACAGATTTTAAAGAGACTTTTTAGTTTGTCCTTCGCATGGAGCAGTGAACTACCCACCCAACGATAATTCAAAAAGCAATTAAAAAACAACTTTATAGAATCAGACAAACAATGATGTAAAAACACATTAAATTTTAGAACCATTCCAACAAACCGTTATGGAGTAGATGAGAAAACGAGTTATAACATTGTCAATACCGATAACCAGAGTGATACACGCTAACTACTGTAGTCAAGGGGTTCAATGATCCGTTTAGCCATCTCTCCTGTCTCTCACCTACTGTGGGAGAGAAACCTGCAGTCATCCATCTCTGCTAAGCTGATTCAGAAAGTCCACAGTCTTAACGTTAAGTCCTTACCTCTGTCTGAGACGCGCCCAAAGTAACAACCAGTTTGGTAATGTGCCTCTTTAGCAGGTGGCGGAATCTCCAGTTTGCTGCTTCTTTTTAACTGTCTTGTATAGTATTTCCTCAGACTACTTTGCCAGGCAGCTGACCAGGGAAAACGTGTCATTTGAGTTAGCAGTGAAGAAATGACTTGAGACTTATTTGTCAAGTCTGGTCTTTATTCACCCATCTAACAGTGCGTCTACAAATCCATCAAAAATGCCTCTTGTTTCCCCAAGGATTTGGACTTGTCCTCAGAGTTTCCTTAACAAAGCTGTTATGAGTCACAATAAATCTTCACATGGTTTTGAGAGCTAAAGAATGTCTCAGAAACTCCAGTAATCCTCTGTTAAGAGTGCTCTTACGGCTAACAGCAGTTTGACACAATGCTTTGAGACTGTAAACAGTGATATTGGGCTCTAAATAAACTTGAACTTGAACTTGAACTTGAACTTTTTATTCTACATAAGGGATGAAATTACCCATATTTTACAAATCTTTTTCTCTGAGTAAAAACATTTATTTGTCCCCTTCAGACTGATGGACATAACATTTTTAGGAGCTAAAAACATGACACAAGAAAGTCTAGTGTGAGTGTGTGTATTGGCATCTTGTGCCAACTGCTTGTTCCTTTTACATCAGCTGCAATGTTCCCTGGCTCTTAGCCCGTTGAGTGTGGTGTAAGAGAGAGACCCATTACAGGGTTACTCAGTTATGGAGATTTCTTTTCTCTTTTGCGTTTTCATGTTGTGACGTTGGTTGCAGTTGTTGGCATTTAACAAAATGCAGCAGTGGATATAATGTTGCTCTGCATGAGTATTAGGGTTGGATATTGTTTGAATTTTATTAATCCCGATACTGCTTAGCGATTCCGGTTCTTATGTCTTACTCGCTTCAATTCCAAATTGTTAAAAAAAAAAAAAAGAGGTCAAATGTTTAGGTAATAAAAATATCTTTTTTCTTTCACAAGTTAAATAGTGTTTACTATTTACTGGTATTTGCTAAATACATGTCATAAAAATGTATGATCCACAGGCATGTGCATAAAGAAAAATCTTAAATATTAAAATAAAATCTTAAATTAAAACAACCTTAAATAATAAAGATCAATCAGTTACTTTTCTTAAGTGAAGCCACACTTTTGGCTGTTTACATTGGTCCATCTTTCACACTGTTGTGATGTTAGCCATACATTAGGGATTGGTCCATCTTTCACACTGTTGTGATGTTAGCCATACATTAGGGATTGGTCCATCTTTCACACTGTTGTGATGTTAGCCATACATTAGGGATTGGCCCCGATCATGATTTTTCATGACCGATTCCGATGCTGGTTTGTTACAAGCAAATGGGTCGATTCCGATACCGATTGCAGATTTTTTTCTTTTTTTTTTTTAAAGCAACAGACAGGAAAGAAAGAAAGAATACATGAATAAGATGTTTATTTTCTTTTTACCAGGCCAAACTGGCCTTGAATGAAAAAATATCTGTAGTCATGTCGAATTAGGGGCGACAACTGCACATTAAGCACAAAAGCCAGCAAATCAAAGACGCCATGTACATGTGGCATCAGCAGTTGGTTCTGTTCTAAATTTTATTGTGTAATTTCAAGATGTAAAGCAAAAAAACAGAATGCTCTGACTTTGTGAACCTTGTGAAAACGCATAAAATCAAAATAAATGAAATAATTTAAAACATTTCAAAATGTTACATCAAATCAAGTTTAGTGCAGTGAGTGAAGCATAAGGATGCTACAGCAGTTGTTTTTTAATGAAATTATGTCAGTGTAATTTTAAGATAAAATGACAGTCTTACACAGAACTATACTGCCTTTAGTTGGCACTGGTCATTACTTTATTTATGGCATCTCTTTTAACAGTGTGTGTAAGTTCTTCTTTACAAAAAGAAGCATTTCCGCTTTGTCACAAGCTGGTCGGTTTCTTTTCTTGTCTGTACTGATGGTTGAGTGAGGGGTGAAGCTTTAGCATCATCAATGCATTTAAGATACTCATCCTGTTCTTTTGGGTGATGCACCTTCAAATGTCGGGTCAAATTTGTCGTGCCGAAGGTCTTCACTGTAGTTCCTCCGTGATTAACTTTTCCTTTGTGGACCTTACAGATTGCAATCTTAATGTCCTGTTCACAGACTTCATAATATTTCCACACAAATAACATTTTGGGAAATGATTCCAATGCAGCTTGTGTGCATGGAGCGTACACTTCCGGAACACAGATCGGCCAGTTCTGATTGATGGCTGATCCACTGGTGCATCTCTACTATTAATGTTAGCTCATATCTAAACAAACAGACACGCTGTTGCATTGGTGCGTGACATAGTCACGTAGACAGGTCCTGGCAAATAGCTACATCTGTTCTTGCAGATGTGTAGCCTTTGTTTGCAATAATAAAGGTTTATCGTGTTCAGAAACTCTTAAGCAGGAACCAAAATTAATTTTTTTTTTTACGGGTACCCGATACTTGGCATTTGAATTCTCAGTTCTAATTTGGAGCCGAGTTTCGGTTCCCAAGCTTAGCGAAGATACATCTCAAAGGAACTCGTGTTGTAAGAGTCGCTCTATTGTCGTTCCCGCCAATAATTGGAGCCGATATTTGTCACAATTCTGATCGTTGGAATCATCATCTCGACTATGCTTGCCAATAAGACAATGCTAGCCGATAAGACTATGCTTGCCGATAAGAAAAAGTAAGTCCCTTTTTTGTGTAATGCATGTGCTCTTCCAACACAGCCACCAGTCCCTGAAAGGCACAGTTTTGTAGTCTGTCCCATTGTCCCGCCTGCAGCATTACTGGATTTGTTGAAATGTGGACAGTGATGAGTAAATAGCCAGTCGACACTCTTCTCTATGGTTATGGGTGAGATACAGAAAACAGAAGTCCTCAGAGGTGTTTTCGTTCTTCACCGAGCAGAAACATAAAAAAGAAGGTTGTGAACTTGCAGAACTCAGAACTTGGTAGTGGACAGACTGAAGGTACCAAACCAACTTGTTAATAATGTAGTTTTTTCTCTGTCTCTTACGCACGACTCACACATACACCGCGGTTCTCTGCTCTCTGCAGTGTCTGGCTCAGACACACTGCCTCGGGCGTTTCCGTAGATTAAATGACCACACTCTTTATCAAATTAACATAACTCTGATATCTACATGCTCTTGTCTGGTTTGCTGCCGTGCTGCCGTTAAAGTGGAATTCCGCGCAAAATTTTGCGCAAGTAGAGAAATGTCCCTGCCCATTCCTGCTCCACCCCACCACTTTGACCAGTCCGCTGACCAATCTATTTTGACCAATCTGCTGACCAATCCATTTTGACCAATCCGCTGCCTCCACTGCGGTCCAGAGACAATGAATCACAGTTGGCATTAGCCGTGAAAAACTGGCATATGAGTGAATCAGGCGTCAAATAAAACACACACAAACCTGGAGATAACAGCTCTCAATACACTTTATACCTTTAAAACCGTATTCTACATGTTTCTTTGACAATACGTGGTTACTCCACCTGTATATTGTCATTTTTACTGCCAATGAATATCGGCCCCAAATACTGATTTTTGGTCTCCTTGACTACTAATAGTGGTATCGGAATAATAATATGTGTCGTCGTTGGCCCTGAAAAAGCTGTATCAGTCGACCTCTAGTTCATTACTGAATTCAAATGTGTCTTCTATGTGTTGGCTGGCTGGAGCGATGGCTGGGTGTACTCCTCTTCTCCTGCTCCTGACGGCAGTGGGAGGCTGCCCAGCTCTGAGGAGGAGGCGTGGGATGGAAAAGGGGTTGGCTGTCTGGTCATGTGAACAAGTGTATTTTTTTTTGTTCATTGATCAAAACAATGAGATCGTGTTGATCACTGTTTTTTTGGTCCGAAAACAAACATATTACAAGACGGTGTCAGAACCCTTTTAGTCTGCACACGTTTATTCATCAGCCCTGTCTCTGTCGTTTATCCTTTTCTCCATCTCTCCTTCTCTTTTCTGTCCTTTTCTCTCCTCTTCAAATGCAAGACGCTCACTGTTTTTTGGGAGGAGCAGGCATGTGTTGTTCAATCTTTTGTGTGACCTCAGTGCAGCTCTGTGATTTCTCCTGGGTCCCGTCTGTGGATGTGGTCAGTGCAGTTCTGTGATTTTCTCCTGAATCCAGTCTGTGAATGTGGTCCACAACTCTAAAATCACCTCCCAAACATTTCCCAACCATCTGTCCTTACAACCACCTGGCCGGACCCCCAAACGTGACCCCAAAACCTTGTTCGGGCTCACCCCAACAGCAAGTCTGTATTACAGTGTCCCCAGTGAATTCTCTCACACTGGTCTAATCAGGAGATGGCTTTTAAATATGCCGCTCTGAAATTTTTTCTTACCTGCATGGTAGATATAAACCCTCATATTTACTTAATGTAACATGTCTATTTACTGAACAGGGATTTTACACACACTATCAAACTCGGCCATCAAAGACGATCGTATTCTTGTGTCAACCGTAGCACATCCACCAGTCTCTTCTCTCCCTCTCTCTCTCTCTCTCTCTCTCTCTCTCTCTCTCCCTGTCGTTTCACCTCTTTATCACTCGGTTGATTGTGGTCTTCCTTCAGGCAGAAGAAGTCGTTTACAGGTTCGTCCAGATCCTTTTTTTTTTTTTTTTGGC
>NC_044504.1:1985000-2105000 GCF_902362185.1 Chanos chanos
TCTAAGAATACGGGTACTGAGCCACTGCATGTTACTGTAAATACTTTGGTGCCATCATCTGTGTGTGTGTTTCCCCAGCGCCGTCTGCCCTTCTGTTTACACACACACACACACAGACACACACAGACACACACAGAGAGACATCATACACCCATCACACACACACACACACACACACACACACACAGACACAGACACACAGAGACATCACACACACACCCATCACACACCCATGACACACACACACACAGACACACACAGTCAAAGCAGAGGTGTGTGTGAGTGGTGAGTGTGAGCCTCTGTGGACGTAGCTGTGATTTGATTGTGTTTTTGTTTTGTCTGTGACAGGTTTTGGATAGCCTTTTAGCACAGTACGGTACTGTAGAAAACGTGGAGCAAGGTAAGAGCCATCACACCCTCTCCCTCTCTCCCTCTCTCCCTCTCTCCCTCTCTCCCGTGGTCAGACCCTGCCTCTGTGCTGTTGGGTTAACAGTGTTCTCTCCCTCTCTCCCGTGGTCAGACCCTGCCTCTGTGCTGTTGGGTTAAGAGTGTTCTCTCCCTCTCTCCCGTAGTCAGACCCTGCCTCTTTAGTGGAGACTGTGATGTTGGGTTAAGAGTGTTTTCTGACACAGATCACACACACACTGGGTCATGTTTCTCATGGTGCTTGAATTGTGGACATCGTTCCTCTTAATGTTGAGTCTATGGCTACTAGTGTGTGTGTGTGTGTGTGTGTGTGTGTGTGTGAGATTTTGTGAGCGTGAGAGAAACTGTATGTGTGCGCGTGTGTGTGTATGAGAGAGAGAGAGAGAGGGAGGTAGAAAGAGAGAGAGAGAGGGAGACTGTGTGTGTGTGTGTGTGTAAAAGTGTTTTAGCCCAAAACACAGGCGGTGAACTCAGTGCACTCAGTGTAATGAGTGGTGTGTGTAGACACACAGACTGGAGGAACTGAAGTGGGAAGAGTACAGAGAGGCTCCAGGCACAGCAGAGTGTGTGTTTGTTAGTTTGTGTGTGTGTTTAGGGAGATTCAGCTTTCTCTCTCTCTTTCTCTCTGCCACTCTCTCTATCTGTACCTCTCTACCTCTCTCTCTCTCGACCTCTACCTCTCTCTCTACCTGTCTTTCTCTCTACCTCCCGCTCCACCTGTGTCTCTCTCTCTGTCTCTGTCTCTCTCTCTACCTCCCTCTCCACCTGTCTCTCTCTCTCTCTCTCTCTCTCTCTCTCTCTACCTCCCTCTCCACCTGTCTCTCTCTCTCTCTCTCTCCTCTGTCACTGTCTCTTTCAGGGGAAGACTGTGCAGTGTGTTGGTCTCAGTGAGATGAGCCATGCTGTATGTGCATTAACTCTCCAACCCAAATGAGCTGTACCACAAACACACACCCCACTGTTTGACAGGTGCTAAACATACAGATCCTCTTCCGACCCTCTTTGTCTCTCTTCTTTAGGACACACCCCTCTGTAGGACACACCCCCTCTGTCGGACACATCCCCTCTGTAGAATGGAAATGAAGCTTTATTTTTTCAAGTGTTTTCTTCCACAAACAGGGAGAACAGACCCAATCTCTCCCTGTTTTTTTTTTCCTCTTCTGTAATGGTTCCTTCCCAGTAAGAGTCACAGTGGGAGTTGTGTGCTGTGTGGACAGGAGGAGGTCCTGACAGTGGCTGAGGGGTCAGAGTGGGAGTTGTGTGCTGTAGATGTGGACAGGAGGAGGTCCTGACAGTGGCTGAGGGGTCAGAGTGGGAGTTGTGTGCTGTGTGGACAGGAGGAGGTCCTGACAGTGGCTGAGGGGTCAGAGTGGGAGTTGTGTGCTGTGTGGACAGGAGGAGGTCCTGACAGTGGCTGAGGGGTCAGAGTGGGAGTTGTGTGTTGTGTGGACAGGAGGAGGTCCTGACCGTGGCTGAGGGGTCAGAGTGGGAGTTGTGTGCTGTAGATGTGGACAGGAGGAGGTCCTGACAGTGACTGAGGGGTCAGAGTGGGAGTTGTGTGCTGTGTGGACAGGAGGAGGTCCTGACAGTGGCTGAGGGGTCAGTGTGGGAGTTGTGTGCTGTGTGGACAGGAGGAGGTCCTGACAGTGGCTGAGGGGTCAGAGTGTGCAGTTGTGTGCTGTGTGGACAGGAGGAGGTCCTGACAGTGGCTGAGGGGTCAGAGTGGGAGTTGTGTGCTGTAGATGTGGACAGGAGGAGGTCCTGACAGTGGCTGAGGGGTCAGAGTGTGCAGTTGTGTGCTGTGTGGACAGGAGGAGGTCCTGACAGTGGCTGAGGGGTCAGAGTGTGCAGTTGTGTGCTGTGTGGACAGGAGGAGGTCCTGACAGTGGCTGAAGGGTCAGTGTGGGAGTTGTGTGCTGTGTGGACAGGAGGAGGTCCTGACCGTGGCTGAGGGGTCAGAGTGGGAGTTGTGTGCTGTGTGGACAGGAGGAGGTCCTGACAGTGGCTGAAGGGTCAGTGTGGGAGTTGTGTGCTGTGTGGACAGGAGGAGGTCCTGACCGTGGCTGAGGGGTCAGAGTGGGAGTTATGTGCTGTGTGGACAGGAGGAGGTCCTGACCGTGGCTGAGGGGTCAGAGTGGGAGTTGTGTGCTGTGTGGACAGGAGGAGGTCCTGACAGTGGCTGAAGGGTCAGTGTGGGAGTTGTGTGCTGTGTGGACAGGAGGAGGTCCTGACCGTGGCTGAGGGGTCAGAGTGGGAGTTGTGTGCTGTGTGGACAGGAGGAGGTCCTGACAGTGGCTGAAGGGTCAGAGTGGGAATGTGGTTGGAGAAGTCCTTTTGTTTTGTCATTATGAGGAAGGCTCTGTGGTGAGCGTAGCGGATACGCTGACATCGGTCCGCTCTCCGACCCGACACGCTCTGGGTCTGTGCTCTGTGCCGTTAGAGGGCAGTGAGTTCTGCTCCGGTCAGTCTCTCACAGCCCAGCCTCCTCTCCACACACATCCACACCCTCTCCTTTCTCTTACACCTGCACACTCACCTGCCGCTGTCTGGCAGGGCAGGAAACAGGCATAGATTCTTTACTCACTCTCCAGTGTCATTTGTATTTCTTCTTTGCTCATTAAAATGTGCGTTTAGGATCAGCCTCTCTCTGTCTCTCTCTCTCTCTCTCTCTCTCTCTCTCTGTTCTCTCTGTGTTGTGTACCTATTGAGAGAAGCCACAAGGCAGGGCTGCGGTCGATACAGACGTGTATCTCCACAGGAGTCTTGTGTTTTGTCTTATGACTCACTCAAACACATGAGATGTCTGAACCTTCTCTCTTCTCTCTCTGTTTCTCTCTCTCTCTCTCCCTCTCTCTCTGTGTTTCTCTCTGTTTCTCTCTCTGTTTCTCTCTCTCTCTCTCTCTCTCTCTCTGTGTTTCTCTGTGTTTCTCTCTCTGTTTCTCTCTCTCTCTCTCTCTCTCTCTCTCTCTCTCCGTGTTTCTCTCTCTGTTTCTCTCTCTCTCTCTCTCTCTTTCTCTCTTTCTCTCTGTCTCTCCCCCCCCCTCTCTCTCTCTCTCTCTCTCTCTCTTTTTTTCTGTCCACCTCTCCTTTTCTCACACTCTCTTTTGTTGATCCGTCTCCCTCATCTCTGCTGCTTGTCCTTGCAGTTACCACTGACACTGAACCAGCCGTGGTGAATGTGACGTTCGCGACTAAAGAGGAGGCGAAAGTGTAAGTCAGCACTGGCTTTAACCACATTCACAGCCCTCATCCTTTCCAGAACTTTCCTCTCTCTGGACTCCCCCTGTCAGAGACACCAGAACGGCTCTGTCACACAGAAAGGCGTCAGTGCTGTTATTAGTGGGAGTTATAGTAGATGAATGGGTAGTGAGTTGAACCGGTAAGGCCCAGTTCACACCTGGCATTAACATGCGTCTGGGGTGATCTGATCACAGCTGGACAGCGTCAGTACGGCAGTTCACATCTGGCGTTAGAATGTGTCTCCACGTGCATCTCAAGTGACCACTTGTGATCAGATCTCACTTCCCTGCTCTATATGCATATAAACAGGTACATCATCTCTGTTTGCAAAGATCGAATGCGTTGTTTTTTTAACTGACAGGAGGCAGCAACGCGCTTCCCATGCCAAGTCAGCCGGAAATTAAACAAAGAAGAAGAAGAAATCAAAACAATACAGACTGGGACTATTCCACATGTTCCAGGCAAACCCAATCGCCCAAGGTGTAATATATCTCTACATATCGTGAATGAGTATCTACTTCTGCCTGCGCAGAGGATGTCAGTCGAGTAGGCGGTCCTTTGATGTGGCCCAGGACACGTTCACGTACACACTGCTACTGTGGGCATGCGGCCCAGACCACCTCTGAATGTGGTCTGAGCCATAGGGTCTCAATGCGTCCTCAATGCATCTTGGGTGCATTCACACCTGTACTTAGAGCTGTCCACTTGTGATCAGATCACTGAAAACGCATGTTAATGCCAGGTGTGAACAGGGCCTAATAGTGTTTACATTGTTCCACACTCTCCATTAAATACTGACCAGTTTGCTTAGTCATAGTAATAGTAGTAGTAGTAGTAGTAGTAGTAATCGTGTGGCAACACAGGAAAGACACAGAAAAGACATGAATGAAAATGTGAAGTATCAAAGCAAAGTGTGAAACGTTAAAAAGAAGAACAGAAAAAAGTGAGATAACGGTGCAGGAGTGGTCATCCTGTCTGGTTTTTTAAAACCTCGTTACATGTTCAGGAAAGAAAATGAACGTGTTTTAAAGAGTCCCACGGGCACTTTGTTTGTGACACGGTAACTGTCTGTCCTCAGAGCGGTGGAGAAGTTGACCGGACACCAGTTTGAGGACTATTCCGTCCGCGTGTCGTACATCATGGACACGGATGCGGCGCAGTCCCAGCCGTCGCGCTCGCGTCGAGGAGGGCGCGGCTCACGGGAACAGGACTCCCAGCCGGGCCCGTCGGCGGGCAGCGGGGGGGGAGCCCGACAAAAACAGCACGACTTCCCCCTGCGCATGCTGGTGCCCACGCAGTTCGTGGGAGCCATCATCGGCAAAGAAGGCCTCACGATCAAAAACGTCACCAAACAGACGCAGTCGAAGTAAGCGCACAACCCCTCAGTAAGGTTCCCACAGGGCTCCTCTCAGGGCACCTGGTGGAACCGCCCACATGTAGCCACGCCCAAACACTGAGCCGCCATGTTTGAATCCCGGTGTTAGCTCTGGCTGGTGTGCTGTGCTGTAGCTGGGCACACCTCTGACCATTGCATGCAGTGAGACCTAGTGTAGTTTTTTTGGAGGGGGGGGCGGCACAGCAAGAATTCAGCGAAACAGTGTGCGCCTGGTATTGCAATGGATACGCCCCCCCACCCCCCGTTGGTAAACACAAGGACACGGGAAAGTAGATTTGTCGAACTGGGAGAACAGGCTTGTCAAACTGGGAGGACAATCCAAAACAGGGAAGGTCTCCGTGGGTAGTAAATAACCACACACAAGCCTGGGCTCTGGACATGGGTGGCAGCGGTGGGCTCCCAGGCAGCATCCGCTTTACCAGCCGCGTGTGTGTGTGTGTGTGTGTGTGTGTGTGTGTGTGTGTGTTTCGTCTTGCTGTCAGGGTGGACATTCACAGGAAGGAAAACGCTGGAGCGGCGGAGAAGCCCATCACCATCCACTCCACTCCTGAGGGCTGTTCAGCCGCCTGTGGCATGATCCTGGACATTATGCAAAAAGAAGCCAACGACACCAAGGTGTAAGTCTTTGTCTTCTGTTTTTACCCAGCCGACGATATCCCACAATCCCACTGTCCATACGCACCCAGAGCACGGCCTGTACAAACCCAGCCCGTGCACAGTTCACTTCAAAACACTTCATTTTGTGAAAACCATACTACAGTAAAATAACATTCAAGTACCAAAATCTTTCCTACCCTTGGCCTTTTGTATCCGCCTCATGCTCGACTGGAAGCGAGGTCGTGGTGTTAAGATTGGTTGCGTCGCTGTGTTTCATGTTTGTGGCACGGTGAAGTTCTCAGGTGTGCGTGAGAATGTATCATGAAAGTAAGTCAGCGTGTTTTTTTTTTTGCTGCGTCCCTGCAGTACCGATGAGATTCCTCTGAAGATCCTGGCTCACAACAGTTTGGTGGGGAGGCTGATCGGTAAGGAGGGCAGGAACCTGAAGAAGATAGAGGAGGAGACGGGGACCAAGATAACTATCTCTCCGTAAGTGTCCGGGAACCCGGGCTCCAGCCTTCTTTTTACCGCGCCAGCTGTAGCCCAGGAACACTCTGGTGCTCTTCCTAGGCTCCTTCACATGTCAGTTTGTTCCTGTTTGATTCCGAATGTGATTTCAGTGCGTACGACTTTACGGATGACGCCCCTCGTCCTCTCTGCAGTCTCAGAAATAGACACGTCAACTGCTGCACTGAACCGTCACCCGAGTAGAATTATCGGATTACTTATGAATGAGAACTAGTTGAAGTATCGAGTTTGTCAAGTCACAGGTGAAATGAATCAAGTTAACCTCGTGAATTTGACCAGGTAATCACCGTAAGGTCAAACCTTTTCACCAAACTAAACCTCACCGTTCACACATGCTGCCTGGTGTCACTGAGCCTGGTCAGCTGAGGTCGCTTGCCCTGGAGCTCCAGACGTGAACTCATTGTGACGGGGTAGGGGTAGGGCTGGGGGGATGGCCCAGTGGTTTAGTGGGGTGTTTTCTGCTCGGCCTCTCACTGCTGAGAGGGAGGTGACACTGAGTGTTGACTGTGAGCTCTGGTGTGCATTTGATCCTGGGATCAGGCTGAGTTGGGGAAAACCTCGACTGTTGGCTCCGCCCGCAGACACAGGCTGTAATTTAGCACTCTGAGGTGATGACATTCACGTCTCTGACTTAGAACAGATGGAATGACACGCTGCTTTCCTCTCTGGACTGCACATCCAGTCCAGCCTCTTCCTTTTCACATGACACGGGATCGAGTGGGAGACTTCAAAGTGTCGAGTTTAGTTTTCTTACAGCAGCATCATTCTTAGCTTTATGTTTTGTGTGTGTGTGTGTGTGTGTTTGTCCGTGTCTTCTCAGTCTGCAGGACTTAACCATTTATAACCCAGAGCGGACCATAACGGTGAAGGGCAGCGTGGAGGCATGCTGTAAGGCGGAGGTGGAGATCATGCGGAAACTGAGGGAGGCCTATGAAAACGACGTCGCTGCTATAAATGTAAGTTAAACGCTTTGGTTTGGGTCGGGTTTGGGTTGGGTTGGATCTTCTGTTCGGGCCAGTTGGTTTTGTAATTGTATGTTTGTGGTAATAAGATTTAGCTGGGTAAAGTGCAGTTATTCTGTTTTTGTTGGAAGTCAATAATCAATTTCAGTTTGGTCACTTAACCAATTAGAGAACAGATTCTAACTAAATATGGGTTCCACAGAAATCATGTAAATCCGCGTAAGCGCGAGGGCAGCGTCTGCACGCGACTACAGTCATGTCATAATCATATTCGATACGTGTGTTCTCAGTAATGATTACGGGAAGGACTCCATAAGACTTCAGAACAAAAGAGAACACAGTACGCAGGCGGACTTAGTATGTAGATGAACATGATCCAGTCTAAAAATGGGACATGAAAGAAGAGTTTGGAAAAAGAGAAGTCAGTTTGACGTTACAAAGGCAGTACGTGCGGTTATTTCCTGCAGTAGTGAAAGCATGTACAGGCCAGTTCATATGAATACTCATGAATATTCATGCGCGGGGCAAGACATGCACTTAGCCCTGGAAAACATACAGTTGGAATTTAAAGAAAGACACAGTTGCTTGTTTCTCAGCTGCCTGGGGTTTCTGGGGATCTCTGTCATTTCTTTAAAATTCAACTTTCAGTGGTTCTTCATCTTTCAGTGGCTCTCAGGCGTGGTGGGTGTTAGGGACACGTGGTCCTCTATTTCAGCATGCTTTGAAACATTGATTTGAATGCATTGGTTTTTACTCTATTACCCTGCATAATCACAGTACTGTTATCGCTTACCTGTCTGCTTCTTTGTTTCTCTGTTTTGTTTGTTTACTCTTTTGTTTGTATTTGAATGTTCTTTGTGATGATTGAACGGGAAGAAATGAGCAGTGTGCTTCTGTTTGATCTCAGTCAGTTTCAGTAACAGTCTTTTCTTCATAGTCAGGGTCTTCCAGGGAGTGGTAAACATCAGGAACATGGACCTCTGATGAAAAAGAATGATGCTTGGCAATGTAACGGCTCATTTTTACTCATATCTTCTGTCTTCAGTCATTGGTCAGTGACAGAAGCGGGAGCTTGTCTGGAGGTTTTTTTGTTTGTTTGTTTGTTTTGATTTGTTTTGTTTTTTTGAGAAATGTTCTTCTCTGTGGGCTGTTTAGAAGTGCTGAGCTGGAAGTTATCTGGGATCAGACAGAAATGGCCTGTGTGTATTGACGGTGATGTTATTTTACTGACTGACACTGTGTGTATTCACACTGACACTGTGTCAGTGAACAGGATCGCCTCATGCACAAAGTCTATTTAACACTACAACCTGTGTGTGTGTGTGTGTGTGTGTGTGTGAGAGAGAGATGCTCCTGAATCACTCCATCACACATTGACCTTGACATCTCACACACACACACACACACGCACACACACACACACACACACACACACACAGTTAGGGTGTTAGCCACATTCTGACTTGCCTCCTGTCCCACAGTAAGGGAAGCAGTAAAGCACAACATGATTTCCCATGTGTTTATTTGTGTGACTGACAGACAAGCACAGAGATGCATTTACACTCTTACATTATCAGTTTATTTACATGCTGCCATGTTCGGCCGTGTGTGTTCTTAGTCAAACACACTGTAAACGAGCTGTGTTCTTAATGAGTGTGTCTGAGTGTGTCTACGTGTCTTGGGTGTCTTGACTCTCTGTTTTTGGCTGGGAGGACATAGTGCTGAATTGGTGAAGATTTATATTGATGTGTGATGAACTGAAAACAGAGATAAAGTCAGGCAGAATTTGTTTTTATAACGCTATTCCCGTTTCGTTTGACCGCGCAGTCCGAGCTGACGGCGCCACCTAGCGGGGCCGGCGCGGCACTGCGCGATTTCATAAGTGAAAGCTGAGCTTAATGTCCTTCAAAATTTTAAAAATTTATGAGGTTTTTTTTTTTTTCCTTTTTTTCTCTGCAGCAACAAACCAACCTTATCCCTGGGCTGAATCTCAACGCTCTGGGCATTTTCTCCACCGGGCTCCCCATGCTGCCCGCCGGCCCCGGGGCCCGCAGGACCCCTGCTGCCGGGCCACCCACCGCATACAACCCATTCTTAGTGAGTGCACCTCACAGGTCATTTAGAGTGAGTGAGTGTGTGTGTTTGTTTGATTGATTTGCAATGAGTGTGAAGGGGTGGGATTTAAAATGAGTGTGTGTGTGTGTGTGTGTGTGTGTGTGTGTGTGTGTGTTAGATAGTTAACATGAGTGTTGCAGAGTACAGCATACACATCTATGATCAAAAAGTCACAGTTCGCCTGTAGAAATGAAATAGGAGTATTATGTAATAGCCATCTTCAGGAATTCCCACTGTCATAAGCGCAAACGTCTTACAGATAAACAGAAAGCAGCATACTTGATTAATTAGTTGAGAAAATACATTCTGTTTTGATTGAAAACGTAATGAACACTAAGACCCAGTAGATGAAGAAGTGTAGCTGGCTAATGAAGTAGAAACATCACTCTTTTCGTGACAGAGAGTGACAGCTGAAGTGTCCCGCCCTCTTTTCCTGTCTCTCCAGAGTCCCACATCCCATCTCAGCAGTCTGTATGGAGCGCCCCCGGGCAGCGCTATTACACACCAGCACACGGTAAACCTTCCTCTCCTCTGTCCAGTCCCGCCCGTCTGTCTGCGCGCACACACACGCAGACACACACACAGACACACCCACGACACTTAACACACACACACACACACGCAGACACACCCACACAGACACACCCACGACACTTAACACACACACACACACGCAGACATACACACACAGACACACCCACGACACTTAACACACACGCACACACACGCAGACACACACACGCAGACACACCCACGACACTTAACACACAAACACACACACACACACACATGCACGCAGACACACCCACAACACTTAACACACAAACACACACACACCGACACACCCACGACACTTAACACACAAACACACACACCCACACACGCACGCAGACACACCCACGACACTTAACACACACACAGACACACCCACGACACTTAACACACAAACACACACACACGCAGACACACACACACAGACACACCCACGACACTTAACACACACGCAGACACACACACACAGACACACCCACGACACTTAACACACACACACACACGCAGACACACACACACAGACACACCCACGACACTTAACACACTGCACCAAGGCTGACCCAGTCAGACCAGGGGTTTTGTTTTATTATATCTCTCTCACCACGGGGTGCAAGTATTCAGAGCTTCTGAAATAGCATCTTTCTTCCCCAGTGATTCTGACTGAATAATCACTGTTTTTGTAGTAATTTCATTCATTCATTCATTCATTCGTTCATTCATTCATTCATTCATTCATTCATTCATTCATTCAGTTGTTCATTCTTCTGCTCATACAGTTATGTGTTTACTTGGAGAGATTTGGTTTAAAACCTTTTTTCTCTAGGTTAATGCCATCTCACTTGCTTTAGGCTGAGAGAGATAACAGTGGCGGCTAGCGGGGCTGTAGGTGTGTAGTTTAAAGTCCAAACCTTCCGCCGCCATCCTGATTAGCATTGTGTGTGGAAAGCCTCAGAGACCAGAGCCCAGACAGACTTCACTAAGGGCCTAGTCTAAGCTAACAGGGCAGCGTAACCATTACACACTCCTGACACCAGCACTGTGTCATCACCTCACTCACACACACAGCTCACACATAGACAGCATACGGAGAGAATAGTGTGTGTGGTGTGGTGTGTGTGCATGTGTGTGTGCGCATGCATGCGTGCGTGCGTGTGTGTGCGTGGGTGCATGTGTGTGTGGTATGGTGTGTGTGGTGTGGTGTGTGTGCGTGTGTGTGTGTGTGCATGTGTGTGTGCGCGTGCGTGTGTGTGTGCGTGGGTGCGTGTGTGTGTGTGTGTGTGTGAGAGGTGGAAGGAGGGGGAATGCTGTTAGGACCATGTAGGTAATGGTTCTTTTTCTCTAAAAGGAGAAGAGCTGAGATTAGATGTCTGTATATCTCTCAGTGGGACATGAAAAAGCAGAAGAGAATTACACTGATATTGGTGTGTGGCTGTTTTGTTCTCAGAGCTGTTTTTGAACAGATACATCTCTTAAGGGACGTGCTCAGCAGTAAAAAATAAATTATATTTTCAATAGCTTGGCTGATGGAGTTTAGCTGATGGAGTTTAGAGCCTTTTTTCCCTGCCTTGTTCAGTTCTTTGATAAGTGTGTGTGTGTGTGTGTTTTGCTCCACGGCAGGCTCCTGAACAGGAGGTAGTTTACCTCTTCATTCCGACCCAGGCGGTTGGAGCGATCATCGGTAAGAAAGGACAGCATATTAAACAGCTGGCGCGGTTTGCCGGAGCCTCCATAAGGGTGAGTCCTCCTCACTCACAGTCTCTCTCAGCTTCTCATGTCTTTTCAGATATCCTGAAGTCCTTACAGGTGTGGTGTCAGGTCTCCAGAGGACTGAGGGTTGTTTTGTGTGTGTGTGTGTTTTTTTAACTGGGAAGCGACGCGTCTGCTCTGGACAGGTGTTTGAATGAACAGCTGTGTTTGTTTGAGTTGAGCTTCATTTCATTTGTGTTTTGTGTAACTGTGTAAGGAAAGAGCGTTTGACTCTCTGGGTATCTCTCGGCACATCTGTGGAATAATATGGTGGTGAGATTTGAGCTCATATTAACTGGGTGACACTAGGTCTGGGTCTGTACCAGAGGTGATACAGGGTCTGGGCCAGTACCACAGACTGGGACAGGTTGTCAGTTGGTGTTTTTATTTCCAGATTGCTCCGGCAGAAAGTCCTGATGTCACTGAAAGAATGGTTATTATTACCGGGCCTCCTGAGGCCCAGTTTAAGGTAAAAACACACACACACACATTCACACACACACACACACAGACACACACACACACACACACACACACACAGACACACAGACACACACACACACACTCACACACACACACACACACACACACACAGACACACACACTCACACACACACACACACACACACACACACACACTCACACACACACACACACACACACACACACACACACACACACACACTCACACACACACACACTCACACTCACACACTCACACACACACACACACACACACTCACACACACACACACACACACACACACACACATAAAAAAACACATTCAGAGATGAGATTTCCACATTGGTCTCACACTTGCAACTTGGTTCCACTGCTTTGTGTGTGTGTGTTTATGTGTGTGCGCGCGTGTGTGTGTGTGTGTGTGTGTGTGTGTTCTCCCAGGCCCAGGGGAGGATATTTGGAAAGCTGAAGGAGGAGAACTTCTTCACAGCGAAAGAGGAGGTGAAGTTAGAGACACATATCAAAGTGCCCTCGTCGGCGGCCGGCAGAGTCATCGGCAAAGGCGGGAAAACGGTGAGCATGTCCAGGCTGGTGTAGCCGTGTGTCTCAGTGTCTGCCTGAAGGACAGCTGGCCTGGAAGTTGTGTGTCTGAGTGTAACTTTTTCAGACGGTTCATAACTGCAGCAGATGTGCTTACCCAGAGCAACTCAAAGAAATGCATTAATGTGGAGAGGAGGAAAAGTAGTCAGTTGTCACCATGGTAATGTAACACTGTACAAATCCTCAGAGATGTCAGAGAAGGGTTTCCACGGCAGCGCCAGCTCCTCTGTTCATATGCGCCGCAGGTCAAAGGTTCCGTGGTCTTGTACGGATGTATAAATGGAGTCAGTCGTGTGTAACTGACAGAGTTTGACCTCTGCCCCTGCAGGTCAACGAGCTGCAGAACCTGACAAGTGCAGAGGTCATCGTACCGCGGGACCAGACTCCAGACGAGAATGATGAGGTCTTTGTGAAAATCAGTGGGCATTTCTTTGCCAGCCAGGTAAAGAAAAAAAATGCTTTCTTTTTCCTATCATCCGTATTTAACATTAAGACAATTTAAGGAAAAGTTTAAGATATCCCATTTACGGACTTTTTTTGACGTGCAATGTTGGCATTAGATGTTTCCAGAAGGCTGTGCTGTGTTTTACCAGCGTTTGTGTGTGTGTATGTGTGTGTGTGTGTGTGTGTGTGTGTGTGTGTGTGTGTGTGGTGTCTGCAGACTGCACAGCGGAAGATCAGGGAGATCATTCAGCAAGTGAAACAACAGGAGCAGAAACACCAGCAGGGTCTTCCTGTGCCACACCACTCAAAGTGAGTCAGGAGCAGGGCCCAGCAGACACCTGCCAGTGAATGTAGCCCTCCCATCTGGAGAGAGAGAGAGAGAGAGAGAGAGAGAGAGAGAGAGAGATGGACCAGAAGCAGATGACTGAGGGAATCGGCACAGTAACAGACCAGTTAGAGTGGGATCAAAAACCAAAGAACTTCCATTGGGGTGAGACACGCTGTGTGTTAGCCAAAGGCCAGGGGCTGGGAATGCACTGCCAGACCACGGGGAAAATGTACAAGGCATGGAGAAACCTAACCTTGTTTTTATTCTGCTCTTTTTTTGTTTGTTTGTTTTCTTTCTTCTTTTTTTTAACGCAAACTGTTAAATGAAGAAGGGTAGAAAAAAATGGCAGAGAATTGAAGCATCTTTTATTTGTCTTAACAGTTTAAAACAGGAAAAAAATGTACACAGCTCTGCAGTTTGTTATCTGTGTAGCTGGACTAACGTAGACCTAACAGGCAGATCAAACACTCTAATAAGAAACCTGTTTATGAACGCAGTTTTAAAATTGGGTTATTTGGAATAGTTTAGTTTGGTTGGGGGGGGGGGGCAATAGTGAATATGAATGCATTTTGGAAGAGGGGTTGTTTTATGAGCAGAGGTTGGTGATCCAGAATCTAAAAGATGTTTCAAGAAAAAATGTATGTATCTTCAGCAGTGTTCAGATAAAAACACTAGAACAAATATACTGTTATATACAAGAACAATCCATTGTTATTTATGTTTATATTTGTGTGAAGTATGTATAAGCTTCCTATGTATGTATAATATGTATATAACAGTATATTTTTCAAATCTGTTTTTAGAAACACTTGGGAAGGAGGGTTATCTCGGATAAGTCAGAGGACAAAGGAAGTGGGTGTGGTTGGTAGTTTCCTTTTGGAGAGACCCAGTTTGGTACCAGACAAAATGAGAAAAAAAAACCCAAAAAAAACCATAGAGACTGGTGAGATGGTTGCGTGGATCGGTGGAACAGTCTGAATCTATCTGTGCCAAGCTCTTAAAACATTTTTTTTCTCCTCTACAAATCGGCTGCACACCTTTGGTTTTCTCTCTTTCGTTCGCTTTTAGACTCTCTGTCGTCTCAGTCCACAGCGTTTACCTTCCAACTTTGTGTTAGTTTTGTAATTTACGTCACCACATGTTCACTAAGTCATTTTTTGCAGCTTTCTTAAAATCCACTATTGAGCTGATCCCCAGGAACAGTAGTTTGCAGTGTTGAAATCAGTCGTCTAAAACCCCAGATGATTGGCGCATTCTGTTTTCCCTTTATACCGGAGTTAAGAATCACCCTCCTCCTCTTTTTCCTTTTCTTTCTTTCTTTTTTTTTTTTTTTTGCTTTAGGGGTGTAAAAGAGAAAATAATAAAGCGAGAGCTGACGTCTTAAGACGGTGCACTTTTTGCTAACTGCACAGAATGTACACCGAAATTTCTGCCTTAAGAAAAAAAAAAAAGAGAGAAGCTTGAAGAGCTGAAATGTGAAAAGCCTGGGTCGCGGGGACTTTTCCCAGACGGAGGAGAGTGGCTGGAGTCACGGGGGGGGGGGGGGGGGGGGGGGGGGGTAGGGAGGGCACTGGGTCACCTGTGGTACACACAATGATGGCGTTTGGCTTTTAAAACCTCTTTTGTCAGGGAGCTTATGGAGATGGCGGTACAGCTGTGAATGTTTTAATATGCAGCTCTTTGGGAAATGTCAATGCCTTCTCATGTTCCACACGCCAACTGCTCAAAGAGAAGACTGTTTCATTGGTCTGTGGGTTTGGTTTCTTTTTTTTTTTTCTTTTTTTTTTTTTTTGAAACTCATTTTCCTTTCACAGAATCCGATTGACTGTTTTAATGGTTTTGCTGAACATGCAGGTACAGACACCATCCCTTTGGGGTTTTTTTTTTTGTTTGTTTGTTTGTTTTTTCAACCTTTTGACCATGGAAGCTTGTGGCCTTAATTGTCACCAATCTAAGAATTTATAAAACAAGTCATTCACTCTGTGAGAAAATCAGCTTCTTCTTCCAGACACAAGATCAAAGCCAATACGCACAGCTTCCTCCATCTGTGTGTTTGCGTGTGTGTATATAGATATATATATAAAGAGAGAGAAATATTTATGAAATCTATTTTTTTTGTGATGAGAACTATTAAGAAGAAACAAAAAAGTCCTTTTTTGGTGGGACACTGCCATATGAGTTCGAAGGGAAGTGTTTTTTTTTTTTTTTTGGTTTGTTTTAGTTTTTTGTGTATTTTTTGCAAATAAGACTGAATGGTGAGAGTATGAATTGATGCTTATTGAGAGAGAAGGGGGGGCGGGGGGGAGTAAGATAAACACAGCAGTGTGTTGGCGGTGAGTATGACTTAACTGCTATCTACCTCAGGCATCAGGGTACCTCAATCCAATCTTTCTTTTCCCTTGTCCTCCCCACACCCTACACCCCCCCCCCCCCCCCACCACCACCTTTTTGTATGCCTTGTGAAAAACTGATAGTTTTGAGCATTTTTAAAAATTTCTTTTTAATAATAAGAAAAATATTAAGAGGAAAAAAATGTCTAATGAAAACCTATCAGGTCGGCGTAAATGAGTAATGAGAGACAAAAAAAAAAAGTTGAAGCTCGTGAAAACAGCTGGGGAGTCACTGCGCTCACTCTGCGCAGACTCCGTCAGACCTCTACACTTTGTAGCATTGGGCGATGTGTTGGGAATTTAGGGGTGTTTACCTGCCCAAAGGGGTTCTGAATGTGGCCTATGTTATGCCCATTTCAGATTAAAGAGACAGAGTTAAAAAAAACAAAAAAACACGTCATGTTAACTTCCACACCAGCTATCACTAATGTTTTAGAACAATGAATAATTCAGGAACTGAAAGAAAAAAAAAACATTGTTTTTTAGAAAACAAAAAATCACAATCAAGCTTACTACGACCAGATTTTTGTGCATGATATGAAGTAAATGAAAGTATCAAACACAAAAGAAAAAAAAAAACTTGACAGTATCGTGAACGATATGTAAAGCGGAGTCTTTATACTGAATGTATTTTTTTTAATAGAAGAACGCGTTGGCTGTCACTGTGCTTGTTCACATGTAAACACAAACGGTAGAATCATAAAAACAAATTTCGTGCATTCACCAGCCGGCTCTTGGGTTGTAGTTCTGGCGTCCTCCAGATAAAGACTTGATTAGTTCTTCTCTTGGTTCCTATTCCTCTGCTTTTATACTGTAATATGTGGAATATGTGTCCCCAGGTCTACTGCATGTGTGTGTGGATTCTGGATGGGGTAGGGTGGTAAAGGGAAGACGGTGACAGTGTGTTTGTCAGCGTTGTGGACATTTACCGTAGAAACTATCTAGTGATTGAGGCAGGAACGTCAGATGTAGCTTAACCAGTCATCAGTCGATGAGTTTAAAGGTCGTCGGTATTCTGTTTGTAAAAATTAAAAAAAAAAAACCCCAACTATACAATAATTATACTCTCTGCACTCTGCTAATGTCAGATGTCTTAATTTATTGTAGATCAGCAAACGTGTTACTAGGTAGAGAAGGGTAATGGATAAGCAGATGGAATCATCAGTATTCCACGTCAATAAATTCATCGTGCTCCCGTTAACGATAGCATTGCTCCTTCCACAGGTTCAGTTTCCGCATCCCTAAAGCTAAGAACTCACAATCAGTCTTTGTCCTACAATGTCTTTGTTTATCTGTTTTACAAAAAAGAAAAAGAAAGAAAGAAAAGAAAGAAAGAGGGACAGAAAGAAAGTGAACAGATTATAGGCTTATGTGAATTCTCCACTGCGAGATGCTGCTTCATCTCAGGTGTTTGCCAAGGGATGGACACCAGGTGGCGCTGTATTGCGAAATGAATTAGTTTGAATCACTTCAAAGAGCCTGATTACTGTTACTACCGCTGCAATATAAGTAAAAGGTCTGAAAATGCGCTGAACTTTGCCGGGAACTTTTTTTTTTCCTCCAGGACTTTTGTCTCAAAGCTTTTTTATGCTGTGCTCTCAATAAATATTTAACAGAAACGGTACAGTAGCCCAATGCAGACATAAGCTAACATCAGATTGTGTTATATGTTACCTGTAGCCTGGTTAGCGGCCTGCCGTGACACCCATTCAGGAATAGCTTGAATTCTTAACATCCGCGTGTGACTCACATTTACTTTAGAACACCGTTCATAGCTAACGATACGGTAAATATTTTAGCCTTCTCAGATTTATAGACCGACAGGTTCATAGCCGTTGTTTATTCTGTTGGCATGTGCAGATCATTCAGATACAAACTTGGAACAATTATAGGCTGTTTTCTTTTACTCTTAGCTCAAGAGTGTGAACAGAAATTTTAAGTAGGACGCTATCCTAACAGAATTATCGCGGGTTGATCTACAAAAATCCGCAAACACTGTTGGTAATGGTTTATGCCGTGTTTTTGGCTCATTTAGTTTTAAATGAGCGTTAGCAAAAAGCATTGCATGTAATCTCGACTCACACTGTGTGTTACGAGGCACTGTTTTCAGTTTGGCTTGTGGATCATTCCGGACATAGCCTGGCATCGCCGCGTGTGTTTTTTCACATTCTGTTTGAGTGCTATGGATTAAAGAGAAGTGCTTAAACGGTTTCATTCGGTGAACAACTTGACAGAGGTATGATCCATGACTTTATGCCAACGCTGTGTTTCTGTTTGCCAATGTAGGGTAAGCTGCAATGCTAACGAGCATGGATTTGAGCAATAAAAAGAACACAAAGCTTCTCTGAACCTCTGTGTGCGGCATTGTAACTGTACGTTTTGTTCATCATTGGAAAGTATCCGCTCTTTCTGACGTAAGGACTGGTTATAAAATCAGTGAAAACGATTCTGTGACAGCCTCCTTTCCCTTTATTGGAAAACAATGTTCACATTCTTCATAAATAAATTTCATATCACAAACAGAACGGGCTGACATTGTATAAATTGGGGGGGTAGTCCCAAGTGCTTTGTTGTTTCTTACTACATTCACATTTTCTCTGCAGGAATACATAAATGAAGGGTAATAAAGAGATCTGATAATGAATGAGGGTATTGAAGGATAAACGTATGATGCTGGTCTGGTTCAAAACCAGAAGAGAGAGTTTGTTTTTACAGAACACTCTCATTTATACAGTTATGATTTGTGGTCTTCAGTGTAAAATGTACCATACTGTTGATGATGAAATTAGAATAATTACAGTTCACTATAAACAATCATTACATGCATGTAATTTGTGACGTGCGAAAACGACAGAATTCTCAGAAGGTTGGCGTGTAGAGGACAGAGTCTTGAGCACTGTAGACAAACAGCAGTTCAAACCAGACAGTTTCTAGCTTTACAATCAAAAACAGGGACAAATTTGCTTGAAATTTATGAATGGTTAATGTTTCAAAAAAATGAGTATCCCGTCTCCGTGAAATACTGTTATTCGTTCACTTCAGTGCACCAATACATTGAAATGGAAAGCTAAAGGCTTTGCCAAACAAACACCAGCACTGCGTTCACTCCACTGAGGTAGAACGTTAAAACACAACTGGACTTCACTGTCTAAAGGCACATCATCGTAATTCCACTTAGAGAGTCACAAAATATATTGATCAGTGTCTTAAAAAGAACAACAACAACAACAAAAAATTAAAAATCAACAAACACAGCAGAAATCCCTCAAAGAAGTACTGTACTTGTTGGAAAATGGATTGCACTGTACCCTGACAGACAAACCTGACAAACACACACACGCACATATACATATACATATGTGTGTACACCTTCTCAACACTGGCACCAATATTCAGCAACAGAACTCTATAAACGTCAACAATCCAAAGGCAGAGCAGACCTCCAGGGGGCCCTGTCTGGCCCTCTCAAGGCAGTACTAATGTCATTCAGAGTTTGGTTTCCTTAAAAGCCACTTTCAAAAAAACAAAACGACAAAAACAGAAAAAAAAAATACAAACAAAAAAGAGGATTCATCAGATTCAGGGCGCTGGACCCAGCTCAGCTGTCTTTCTTGGTCCTGCTGTGTCCGTTGCGGTCCAGGCCGTCCAGCCGGAGGTGTCTGCGGCTGTAGCGGCGGATGAGGGCCCCTGGGAGCAGGGCCACGCAGGCGATGGCGAAGAGCTGGAGGACGGTGTGCCAGGAGAACAGGTCGTCCAGAGACGAGATCTCGGAAAGCATGGAGCCCGTCTGTACGCAGATGAAGTTGTACGGCATCAGTCCTGCGGGGAGAGAAACGTTAACGGTTACGCCTGTTGTAATGGCTGATATACTCATCACTGGAGAGAGAGAGACAATGAACTAACACTGACTCAGGTAGAAGTCAAGTACGAGACTGGGAATGCTTTACTGCCTTGACAGTGATAGGACCACTCTTTCTTAGGGAGGGGCAGTTAAAGGAATTGATTGACAGGGATCAGAACGAATCACTGAGTGTGATGGAGGGACTCAGAATTCACATAAGACCGACCAGCCTCCTGTTTTCCTTGGGACTACTGAGACAGCTGGCTCTCATACTCCTGTAGAACAGTAAACATTATTATAATTCCCATTCTGTTGAATGTTTGATACGTTATTAAATTACATCCTTAGAAATCAGCCGTCATCGCTGCATGTGAAGGGAAAAACAGTTATACCCTCAGGTCCGTGAAATGGTCTCTCCGGAGCTCTTGAAGGAGTGTACCTACCGATGAAGACGGAGAGGAAGAAGAGGGTGACCGGGATGTTGAGGATAGGGGACGTCATGTTTAGGAACCAGTTCGGACTCATGGGGAAAAATCTCAAGAAAAGCAGGAGGAAGAACAAGCTACTCCGGTTCTCCTCTACCTAAGGATTCAAAACGTTCACATGAGAGAAACACAGTTATTTCTGCCATTCGTAAGACATGCATAATATAAGTACATACTGATACCCTGGACAGAAATATGGAATCCTCTCGCTTATAAAAACACCCATATGCCAGTGACGTATTTAAAGTATGAAATGAATACACCTATGATGATGGAAACATTGTACAGTGTCAACATTGTACTGATGTCTCAACTATGCAGTTTCATAACACCCATCCGTTTCATGACAGCTTCTACAGAATGATTTCAGAACGTGATGACTAAGATAAAATTAATGTGAACTTGGCTTCCCCTTTTCGCTTGACAAACTGATTCCAGGCACACACGCATCCCAGCAGAAAAATTCTGGGCAGATGTGTGAGCGGAATCCAGCATATAATAAATTGCTGTGAAGTGCAGAGTGTGGTGGTTTCTCTCATGATGTCATTCAGGAGTTTATCAGACTGTGGCACCACACGATCAAAGGGCTCGAGAGAGGTGCTGACATGTCTGTATGATTCTGAGTGACACGCATACCTTCTTCTGTAACATAGCAACCTTATCAGGGAAGAGCCGTACGATGTGCCGTTTACCGAAGGCTTGAGAGAGAAGGTAACAGAACGTGGCGCCGACAGTGGCGAGGACACAGGCGAGCAGTAAACCGAACCATGGCCCAAACAAGGCCCCGGCAAGGACGTTCTGAAGGGGACGAAAATATCACACCATTATTGGGTCCGACTGTACAGACGCAGTTCATGACTGTGAAGGCGACGATGCAGACATTATAACAAACTTAAAATGAAATGAAATCGTGTAGCGGACGTTTGTACGGTAACGGGCTCTCACCAGAAAAGAGGATCCGGGGATGGCGAAAGACTGCTTGTAGAGGTATGCGCTACAGAAGAGCAGTAGGACGTATCCCGTGTGCTCTGTATTATAGAACTGTAACAGCTCCGCCAGTTCTCGGAGTTCCTCCAGGTCTGAAGGAAACTTCAGCCTCAATAGAAACGTAAAACCCCGTTAAACATCGAAAACATCTCCCCACCACACCTCTGTAACTTTACATAACACATATACGCAGAGATGGAACCAGTGCTCATGGACATTAAGCTACAGTATAACGACCGTTTAAAACACATGGGTTGGCAATCGACACAGTGTGCTCCTTAATTATAAGTATCACGTTATTATGAGGTTTCGGCGTCGTGTGTTATTGTCTCGCAGCTGACTCCACACAACACTGAAACATCTTACTGGAGATCATATCAGGTTAGGAGCCACTGCAGTTTTCCATGGTAAGCTACATGTGAGATGTGTTTATCGTAACATACACTGCATATCAGGAGGGAAGCGACAATATTTGACTTGATATTCACAAATAAAAGAATCAAAAGACGAAAGTTAAAGTTAATTCATAACATCAGATGTTACGAGCTAATATTAGCTCTGTGCAAACCTGGGTTCCTCAGCAACCGGGTCACTCCGTGAATTCTCATCATCTCCGGGTTTTCCATCATCCTTTTCGCGCGTTTGTCGTCGTAACTGAGGTCCAGGTGGAAGGTAAGAAGACAGCAGGTAAAGGTATAGAGTAGCCAATACCACAACAGCTACTAATCCGAACACAGAACGCATGGTGACGGAACCATTTAAATGATGTCGTTACAGGGGAGAGAAAGACAAGATGAACTGATTGTAAACGTTTTGGTCACGTGGCTACAGATGCAACCAATGGGTCCCCTTCTCGAGTTACAGAAGCGTCATTTTTACTACCGTAAAAGTTATAACGTATTGCGTCCGTCTCTTTCACGAACGTCGATATAAACTGAAGTCTAGGTGTAACTGAGTATTACGATTTTTTGCAGGTGATTTCTTGTCTCTACCATGACCGATACTGCAACTTTTTGCACCAACTGTTAACTATGCTTGTGCAAGAAACTACTCGAACTTTGACCCACTTCGAATGCGATACGCACAGGCCGTTGAAAATTGGTCCGTTTTGCAATTGATTCATAAAAGAGTCGGTACAATATTTGTTCCAAACATTTCTCAACTCGAGATTAATCTGAGATAAGCCGTATTTAGCACAAAGCCAAAGAAAATTCTTACAACGCAGCAACGCTTATTGCAACATGTTTGCTTAATACGGACTAATATGCATTAACTTGCCGCTTAAATTTAGTGGTAATACATCAGTTACAGACTAAAGTCAAATCCTGGTTCATAATGTCATCTAGATAGTCGGACTGTACGGCGAACGAAGGTTGTACTTAATCCACTCCCAAATTCCAAAGTCCTTCCAAACAACACTGTACACTCGAGGATTTTACCTATGTTGTGCATAACCAATGGCTCGATACGCTCACATTAAAGATTCAGTCGCACTGATTACCCTCACAAACCCACCCGTCAACGCACTCAGGTGAGTTGCATGATCTGTTGGAATTTTTTTTCTTAACCCTGGAGAGGTGACTCCGTCTAACGCTATAATACCCGTGAGAAACCATAAACAAATAGACCAAATGCATAGACGTTCGTATTAATTCTGATGTCCTGAGTAAAATCCAGTTTATGAATTGGAAAAGTCCTGTTGAAACGTGTCTTTTTCTGAACACTTAGACATCTGTGCCGTTTAGCTGAATAAGTGACGGCAAAGCTGTCGTGCGCATTTCTCATTCGAGACTTGTGCTGTGTCCGAAATCATTCACATGCCCCACTCACTTTATAGTGTTTGCTACATAGAACACTCACATTTCGGACACTTCATGGATGTTACGCCGATACATAATTATGCTCCGGATATTCGTAATTATTATCTCTTTCTCATAAACAAACGCCAGAACATCTGCATCTGATTGAGACAGGCTGCAAAGCACGATGGTCTAAGTCGAATGATGTAGGGTACATCGGTTGTGCCCTGCTTTTGACGATGCATCGTGGGATACTTTGAGTGCACTATACAGGGTATAACAATTCTCACTACACATTCGGACAGCACTAAAAAATGGCGAACTCACCGTATAGTGCACTACATAATGAGGAGTGAGTGACTTCGGACACAGCATTGGCGTTTAATTACTTAATTCACAGTCTAGTTACTCTATATTAGTGCAGCAGGTTGAACTAGATAACAGAGTGAAAACACACTTTTCTGTTTATACCACAGCGCAGCGGTGCGTCATGGCATCACAGAATCCGTGACAAGAGCCCTCCGTGACCCTACCGTGAAAGCGGTGGTGCTGTGTGGGGAAAATGGGAAATTCTGCGGAGGTAAAGTCATTTCTCTGACCACAGCTCCGCTTTTTCAAATGGAACGTGACGTCAGCATCCATCAGAACACAAAAAATGTGACATTTCTGCGTCTGTCTTCACAGGGGCAGACATCCGTGAGTTTGCTGGACCAATGACTGGCCCTGCGTTCGTGCCCATGCTAGATGATATTGAAGCAGGGGATAAGCCTGTGGTTGCAGCCATAGAGGGGATGGCCCTGGGAGGGGGACTGGAGCTCGCCCTGTGCTGTCACTATCGCATCGCCCACTCCAAGGTCAGCGAAGGTCATTTCTCCAGTGTAGAGTGATCAGAGCAGTACCATGGAGCGCTTCTGTCAATCAGATCAAAAATCAGGCCGTGTGGCCAACTGGGTGTTTAGATCAACCCAAACGTGCATGCGCTCAGTACGGACACCCAGTCTTGGCTTTGTTAATGTGTTCTAATGTCTAAAGATATTCTTTAAGGCAAGTAGTGGTTTAGAAGGGGTACGGGTTCAAATGAGTTCTCGTGAGATTCAGTATCCGTGGTGATAGCATCGAAGGCCTGACAGGTTTAAAGTATAACGAACACTGTGGCTGCTCTGGCTGGCTGGTTTACAGGCGCGGCTCGGGCTCCCAGAGGTGACCCTTGGTCTCCTTCCTGCGGCTGGCGGAACACAGCGCCTGCCAAGACTGATCGGCATTCCTGCTTCGCTGGAGCTTATCACCACAGGTCACGACCTTAGAGTTCTGCCTTTAGAAGAGTCCATATTTGTACATGTTTAAAAAGAGCCGCATTCAGTTTTTCTGCCTATTTATTCATCAGTTTTCACTTTGGTATTTTATAATACAGTATTTTATTGCACAGTTTTTCAGTATTTAAAATTGCAGTGTTGAGGGAAATCTAGCATTCTAAAGAGTCAAAATGATCCTGAGTCTTTTTGGTAAACTGAAGGAATGTCACACGATTGTATTGTAATACTAAACGTCAGTGTTCTGTTTTACGCATATCCGACAAAGAACAATACTCACAGCAGTGAAATATGGACTGACACCAGCCTCACTGTTCACTAGTCATTTTCCAACCATTTCCAAACAATGACCCAGGTAGATGCTGTGGGTGTAGTAAAGTAACTTCACCAGAGATCTATATCACTCATCAGTTTAATCTGTCTCTGTGGAATTTTGATGTTGATGTTTACTAAGCTGTCCACTAGGGGACAGACTTGCATCATTGTCATGGATTTCCTGGAATGCACAGTTGTAAACTCTAATGTTTCCTCTGACGACTTTGAGTAAGTTAATTGTTAGGCAGATATTAATGAACGCACACGCTGGTCATCAGCACTGGGCTCTGTTTACAGTCTGCTCTTGAACTGACTAATTTTTTACATCATTTAGACATAAGGAGATTACACTGATGCAACTGGGACATGTTTTTTTGTCTTTTTTGCCAAGTACTGAATCTCATGTCTCCCCCACAGGGCGTCATATCTCTGCTCAGGAGGCTCTGAAACTTGGAATTGTAGACCAGGTCACTGACAAAAACGCGTGTGAGGTGGCAGTGGAGTTTGCCCAGAGAGTTATGGGTAGGTATACGGACCAGACTGTGATGCAGAGAAAAGGGGGGAGGGGTTTGGGGGGAGAGAGAGAGAGAGAAAGAGAGAGAAAATATCCCTCCTACGCTCACTGTCATTCATGAGACACTGATGCTGTTAATGGTGAAGATCCTCGTCAGGGTGGGTTCAGACTTGCACAGTCTGATGTGTCTGATGTGTCAGCCAGTGAGTGAAAAGGAACCAACAGTGCTAGACATTCATTTTGAACCCACTTCTCTAAGATAAGCATTACAGTCGATAGGAAACTTCCTCCTGTTCAGTTGTATGATTTGTTTTCTTTTTTGTTGGAATAAGCGTCAGTGTTGTCAGCGGGGGGGGGGGGGGGGCTGAGTGGCATGGAACAACTCCCTCAAACTGTGGGAGGAAACCTGGGGAGGCGCAGAGGCTGGAGACAAAGTGGGCCCTCTGTGTGTTGATCTAAGTCTCATTTTCATTTCAGCTGCTCAGCCACATAATTAGCTGTCATTAGTGGTGGGTAAACAATACGGCGCAAGCAATCAAAACTCAGTGTTTCAGCAGGCAACTTCAAAATCAATGACAGCAGTTAAAACTGTGCTCATTCTTCTTCTCACAATTCTTTTTTCAAACGAAGTGATTTAGTCTGGGCACCAGTGACACTTTATGAGACAGACGACAAGCTATTCTGTTTTGTTGGGTTTTTTTATGGTCGTGATGGTTATTATTATGCTGGTTCTCGTTTTTTGTTTTAAAACCACCGCTTCTATATTAGAGTTACAGTGACTATAACCATAATAATCAAAAAGGCATATATATATGTGTGTGTGTGTGTGTGTATATATATGTATTTATATATGCGTGTGTGTGTGTATATATATATATATGTATGTATGTATGTATGTATGTGTGTATATATATATATATATGTATGTATGTATGTATGTATTATGTGTGTGTGTGTATGTATGTATGTATATATATATATATATATATATATATATATATATATGTGTGTGTGTATATATATATATATATGTATGTATGTATGTATGCGTGTGTGTGTGTGTATATATATATATATATATATGAGCATGTGTGTATGTATGATGTATATACATGCATTACACACAATCAGGTGTGAAATTAGGAGGGAGGGCAGTTAGCGTGCAGAACGGAATCAAAACATGTACGATTTCAGCAGGTTATGGTTAGACCAAAACAGAGTCTGTTGAAACTAAAACTGAGAGCCACACAGATTCGATGTATTTTGGTCTCCATCAGTCAAAGGTATTACTTTACCAACTGAGGAGAAGAGACAGGCTTTAACCATCAGATAACATCAGAAAGAAATGCAATGAGGGAATAAGATATGACAGTGGAGCCTAAAATCTACACAACAGACTTATGGAAATTCTACAAAATGAGTAAGCGTGTAAAACCCTCACGTGATATATTCGACGAAAGACATCATTACCCAACCAAAAGTGGCAAATGATAAAAGTGGAAGTGCGTTTGCTCGCGAGCTTGACTGAACAGGCGTAGTCCAGGTTAGCAGAGTAAGAGTGCAGACAAATCCCAAGCATTTGTTTGAAGACAATTTTATCAGCTGCTGTTGTTTTACTGCCGTGACTTTTATTCTGGGAATATTCTGTACCTTATTGTAACGGCTGCCATGGAGAACGCATCATGATTCACCGTCCTGTCATCTACCTTACACTGAGCAGCCATTTGACCGAAATGTCAATAGCTTTGTTCCTTCAGGAGAGGGAAGTTTTATTTTAGTCTTGAATTTAGTTTTTGATATCCGCCCTCTTAAATAACTGGCTGGTCATTGATAAACGGCTTCGCTTTTGATTCACATTCTTGTCTGGTTGTTACTCTTCAGTGTGGTTGAGTACACAGTTCTGTGTTTCCACAGTTAGTCAGCTCTGTACTCATTCTCTTCAAATGGCTAAGGCTCCCGTCCTGTGAGGGGCAGAATTATTCTCTGTCCCAGTGGGATGGAACATCTGCCACACACATCTGTCACAATGTGAAGTAGGTCTTTACAACTTAACTCCAAATCCAGCGTTGCAGCTCAGTCATCTGCAGATTACCAGCAGGGATATCCACCAGCACGGAACGGAAACCGGGTTAAAATGTACCACAGCTTTTGACTAAACGTAACTGCAGTGTTCGAGTGTTCATGAGAGCGGAATAACTCGGTATCCTTTGTTCTGATGCCCCAGAGTACTCACAGTTATGCAGTCATTAAGACAGTACAGATTACAGGCATTATTTAACAGTGACTGTGTACTAAACACTGTAAAACAAGAAGAGATGTGAAAGTAGAGAAGGACCCAACTGCTTCTTAAAGAAGGCTCAGTGTTTTGCTAAATTCCTTTTGCGTGGAATAGGAAAATACACTAAGTGTTGACTGGTCCTGATGCTGGCCCTTTAAGACCCATCTTTCTGACCCAAATTCAAGCCCAGGAGATGAATCTAGCTCCGTTAAGCTATAGTGGATCCCACCGCTGTCCAATCCAATCACATCAGTAGAGACAAGAAATCAAATTTAAGAGTCAGTCAGTCAGTCAGATGGTCTGCAGTGAAATGCATGCAGTTTTGTTTTCTACTTTGCTGCTTTGAAAGCTCTTTGGTTTGATTAAATTGTTCACATATTCAAAAGAGTTTAATGTGCCATCCCATACAAATACGCTTGGTTCAACTGCAGATCAAGAGCTGTTTGTGTGATTATTCGTACAGATGAGAAATTGAAACACAAACTCCTCTCTTTGTCTTACTGAAGTCAATGAAATAAAGGATGGAGAAAGAAACGGCACTGTGACTTTAGTATCACTAAAAAGACTGGTGAGATGCACACACACAGTGTTTTTCTTTTCATCGTACCCAAAATATCCAGAGCTCTTAAATTCACCTTTTTGCAGTAAACATTTCTGTGTTGTCACATTCTCTGTCTGCAGACAAGCCCCTTGAGTCGCGTAGGGTGAGTCAACAAACTGTCCAGTGTCCCCCAGACTTGGAAGCTCTCCTGGAGAACACCATGGTCCAAGTGAAGAAACGAGCACGTGGTGCTATCGCTCCCGTAGCCTGTGTCAAGGCGGTGAGGGCAGCTGCCACCCTGCCTTACAAACAGGGCATGGAACGAGAGAGGGACATGATGGGTACACTCTTCAACTCTGGCCAGGCCCGTGCCTTGCAGTATTTTTTCTTCGCCCAGAGGGCTGTTGGGAAATGGAGTCTTCCCAGTGGGGCATGCTGGAACAACACCAAGCCCAAACCTGTCCACAGGGCCGCTGTAATAGGTAAGACAAGAACGAACTTCAAGTTCCCAAAGCTTGCGTCTTAGCTCCTTTCAGTCCCAGGGCCATGAGGGATTCAACCCAACATAGTTTTGTACCAGTTCACTGGATTTATTCAGCTCTGCTGTCAGTTTTCATGATGACAGCGCTTTTCAGAGGCTTAATGATCATGTATTTCTATCGGAAACTAGACGGTCTCTAAGGAAACCGTCTTTATGAGACAGAGGTGTTTGCATGTTGTACTGCTGCCCTTCCTCTCAGCAAGCATGGAGATCATCGATGTAAATGTTAGTTACTGGCATTTTTCATGGAAGCGGATGTTTCCAGAGGATAGTTAGATGCAAAGGAGATAATTCATGATGCCTTTCAGGTCCTAGTTTAACTTTAACACTGTCTGTTGGCTTATGCTGTGTCACTAAAGCATTGACTGTGTGTTTAGGTCTCGGCACCATGGGAAGAGGGATCACAGTCTCTCTCGTAGCAGCCGGTGTCTCTGTTGTCGCCGTGGAGGTTGGGGAGAAGCAGCTCCAGGCTGGGAAGCAGATGGTGATGGCCATACTGGAGAGACAAGCCCAGAAAAAAGGTGTGGCCGCTCCCCTGGACCTCCTCCGGTTCTCGAACAACTTAAAGGACATTGGCGGAGTGGACCTGGTAATTGAGGCCGTGTTTGAAGATATGGCGCTGAAGAAACAGATTTTTAAAGAGCTGTCATCTGTCTGCAAGATTGATACCCTCCTCTGCACCAACACCTCTGGGCTGGACATAGACGTCCTAGCATCCATCACAGGAAGGCCACAGCAGGTGGTTGGCATGCACTTCTTTGCACCAGCTCATATGATGAAACTCCTGGAGGTTGTGCATGGGAGGCATTCCTCCCCTGAGGCTGTGGCCACAGCAATGTCACTGGGCAAGAAGATGGGAAAGGTTAGCGTTGCGGTGGGAAACTGCCCTGGCTTTGTGGGAAACCGCATGCTTATGCCATACGTGGAACAAGCCAACTTCCTACTGGAGGAAGGTGCTACACCTGAGCAGGTGGACCAGGCTCTGGAGGAGTTTGGTTTTGCCATGGGAGTCTTCAGAATGTCCGACCTGTCTGGGCTGGATGTGGGATGGAGAGTTCGGAAGGAGGCTGGACTGACTGGACCCAGCGTCGCCGCGACAGAGTCTCCACGGAAACGCCAAGGCCGCAGGTACGGCCCGATAGCTGACCTGATCTGTGAGCAGGGTCGACTGGGGCAGAAGACTGGGTGTGGCTGGTACCTGTATGACAGGCCTGGAGGTCGAGAGGCAAAGCCAGACCCTTGGATCCGTCGCTTTCTCGAAGAGTACAGGACCAAACACGGTCTTAAGGCCCGCGCCATCGACAAGCAGGAGATTCTCGATCGCTGTCTGTTCTCTCTGATCAACGAGGGCTTCCGTGCTCTGGAGGATGGCATCGCAGCTGGTCCCGAGGATGTCGACGTCATCTACGTGTTCGGGTACAGCTGGCCACGCCACATGGGTGGACCCATGTTCTACGCTGGAATGGTGGGTCTAGCCAGAGTCCTAGAGAGGCTGGAGCACTACCACCAAGCTCACCCAGACGTGCCTTCCCTCCAGCCCAGCACGTTACTGCGGAGGCTGGTGGCCAGTGGCAGCCCCCCTGTCCAGCAGTGGAGAGGATTCATTAAAAGGATGCGTAGCCAGCTCTGAGTCACCTCAATATGTTTCTCAGTTATAATCACTACAATAATACTGTATAAAATTGCACGTAAACAATAATAATAATAAAAATATAAAAAAAAAATTTCTTAAACATTTCTTGGTCTCCTGTTTTTTTTTTCTGCACAGTGTTTACTTGTGTTAACTGGGGGAAAAATATGAAGTTATATTTATGGAAACCTTGTGGAAAACAAAGCACACGTCAGTCCTGAAGGGGAAAGGAGACCAACCATGTTCCAGCCTTGAAGGTTACGCTCATTCATAACCTAATTTCATTTCTTTCGTTCTGGTGAGGTAATAACCATGGCGGTATTTCACGCACCTTGCCTGTCAAAATGAATTAGCTTGACTGCCGTCAGGGGAGAGCTCCCAGTGCACATCTGGGGTCTCAGAACTTGCCTGTGGCCACTACTGTGTCAGCAAATTGAAAAGGTACCAAGATAGGGCTATTTCTTGCACAGACTCAGACCAGACGACCTTTTCTAGCCCCTTTCAAATCAGACTTCAGTCCAGACTGTGTGAGAAACCCCAGATGGGAATCCTGTAGGTGGTCTTTCTCTGCCAGACGTGTTCTTAATTTAGAGTGAAAAACTCTAAATCAAAAAACCAGACCACAATTCATTGCTAGATTGTTAACATCGTTCAGAATTAAGGAGGCTGTGGTGTGTACAGTTGAGTTTAGTGTAATTATTACTTCAACACACTTCTTCAGTCTATTGTCGACTGAGTCTTTAAGAGATGGTTTCGTAATCATTTCATGAGACAGAACTTAATTCCATTAGCTCTACTGCAGCGAGTCAGATCTAAGACTATGTGACTCTAAATAAATGTTAAATATCTTATTTACACACATTTTTTTCTGATTAGCATCACGAACCGTAAAGATTTTATATATATATATTTATTTATATATATTTTATATCTTGTGTATCTATATATATACAGCGCAAGAAACGAATGGGAGATTAACAGACGCGGAAGTTCCAAAATAGAGTGTGCTTCGCCCTCATCATTCTCGTGCTGTGATGATGTCGCGATCTGCCGGGGAAAGTGTGTCCTCACAACCTTTTAGTTCGAGAGCAGCCCCGCGTATTTTACCAATGCGGGGACCTCGTCACAACCTCACACTTGCGTCCAGTCTCAGAACGTCCGGTTTCTTCTCCTACGTCTGAAGATGAACTAGTAAGCGAACACCGATAGTTCGACTCAGTGTGTGAGTACTCTGTGTCATTTATCCAGTTAAACCGACCAACTTTTGTTGTTTTTTTTATTATCGTGGAATATATTTGAAGTGATGTGAGCCAAAAACATAACAACCTTTCATCCCGACAATCTAGGCAGTGGATGCCTCTCAACTATTTTTCTTACTGGATTCCTCTTGAGAAAGAACACTCAAGGATTAAATATCTCTCCTTGAGAGGAGACAGCTCTGCAATTTGTTCTACGGAGTGAGACGATTAATCATCTGGCTGGAAGATTTTTTTTTTTTTTTTGCGGAAAAGTTTGACACAGATGTTTTTAATGACACGAAGAAGCCAGATGTAACGCGGACATCAACCCAGCGGGATTGTCGAGTCTTTTTGTTGTCTAAGTATTGAACACGCTGGCTCGAGAGAACATAATGCATTTTTTCATAACTCTTCACGGTGATATGAATTTCTACTGACTTTGCCGCCTGTATTTTTCATATAGGCTTGCCCATTCGATGTTTCACGGGATCAAAACACACGTCTCCGTTTTTATTTAAGGAGTGAATGGGGAATGGCCTCTTCGGGGAGCCAGAAGGGTCCAAAGAGTGTCAAGCTGGACGAGGCGCAAGCCTTAGCCAAGAGCTGCGCGGGCAGACCGGACTTTCTGCCGTGCGACGGACTGTCTGTGTGCGCAACCCATAGGCACGGGAAGTGCTTCAAGTTGCACTGGTGCTGTCACCTCGGCTGGTGTCATTGTAAGTGTGGTCTTCGTTGCGTCTCACCGAGGAAACATAGACGTGTGGGCTAAATGACTGCAGGATATCTAACAGCGGTATTACAGTCATATTTTAAAACAATTGTTTTATAGTAGTTGTGGCGGCGCACCATGTTTACAGAACAATCCATTGTATGAATCCAATAGGCCTACATTTAGTCAGAATACCTCTTTACATTCGCCTGCTTGCAATCTGAATTAATTCAGTGCGTGATTTTCATGGTAGAGTTCATTATGTTGAGGGTTTTTGTAAAAACAGTCAGTTGATACTGAAAATGGTTCAGCTGATAAATCTCACACGAGGAATAAACCTAATTCGTCGATGTTAACGCTTGACAGAATTTCATTTAGTAAAATCTCTGTGCTCTCAGGGATTTCATTACACTCTTCGACGTGAAGTTTGAGAGACGGTTACTCAAACACAGTGAGTCTAAATGTAATTCACGGGGATTTCCTCCACAATATAGGCTATGTCTAGTAGCAGACAGAATGGCAGGGATGTTGTCAACACATTTAAAAAGAGGTGGAATATGGCGTGTTTAGACACCCCCAGATATTGTCGTTGTATCACTGCCATGTCATATCTGTGATAAACTTATCGATGTTTGTGATGTCAGCCAGTGGGTGAGTCTGCTGAATAAGGCAAACTAAAAACACGCTCTTGGAGCAGGCTGCGTGGTCTAAGGAAATGAAAAGTGACTGTTTTTTTCGTTTGTTTGTAGAACTTGGACCAGTGTATGAATAGCCTGACCAATGTCTAATTTATACCTGCTTGATGCTTTTGTGGTTTCAAACCCGATAGTCATCTCATTCATTTCCTTTAATTCATTCTCATTCTCTTCTTTGGGAGAGTGGCCAACAACAACAGAACCACTCGTAAATACCAAGAATATGTGATTAAGACCGCAGGACAGTACATTTGAGAGAGGATCAGTATGTACGCGTTTTATTCATGTGTATATTTTTGATCCGTTCATTTCTCATTATGTTGACAGTGATAATTTTCTGGCCTTATTAACAGAGACGGATATGCTAATGTATGTACATAGATTATCAATCGGCCACCTTCGTTAATGTGCAGCAGCTGAGGAAGATGCTGCTGGCGGTACATGGCGACTTTTAAAAATAAATTCTGAATGATCAGCGATGTTGTTTTAGGTCAGCCGCTGTGTGGAGAAGTAATTATAGAACGGGTTGCATTGAAACGTTGAATGATTTGGCCGTGGTTGACACTAAGCATAATAAAATTTTAAAATCTTTGAATCAAAATCTAAGCTTGGACAGACATCCCCACCTTCAGCAAAAAGTCTTTGGGCTCTGATTGTGCAAAAAACAGGATGAAACGATGAAAAATGTTTCGTGTTTTTTGGTCTCCCACAGGTACTGCTCAGTCACTTTCAATGAAGCAGGAACACTGCCTGTCCCTTGTTAATGAATGACTAGACTATGACTAAACGAATGATTCTTTAACACCCAGACAAACACCCTCATATATACCAGCTTATGTCACCCTCTGATGCTTAATTAACAGCCTTTGGGCTCTTCCAAGCAGAGAACCACATGTGGAGTGACTTATGGAGAGACTAATTCTGTTTTCTGTCATACTGAATCTCTTGATGTGTTATTCTCACTCAGTGTGCCTTGGTAATGGGAAGGGACTGGAGTGTACCTGTTGTTGCTCTTAGCTGGTAGTAACAGGGGGATTAGGTCTGTGACTGTACAGTTCACTGCCTTCTCTGCCTGCCAGCCAATCAGCTCTGCGTTCTCTGCCTGCCAGCCAATCAGCTGTATCCCCCCCCCACCCTCCGCTCTCCACAACAGAAATGTCAATCTGCTCCAAGGCACTGGAGCACAAAAAAACTCAATCTACACCAGCTACACCTTCACCAACCAGGAGAAGAGAGCCAAATGAGTCAGTGGTTGGTGTATGCTCTGACAGGCAAAGCTACTTTATCATAATTCATTACAAACACACACACGCACACACACACACACACACACACAATCTCTTCCATAGTAATACCACTGTTTATGCAAGAGTACTTCTGTATGATAATATATCAGCACATTTTACTTAGCATTTTCTTTTTACACATTCAGGATTATTTTTAACAGTAAATATGGCTAATCTTTCCTCATTATGTTTCTTTATATAAAAGGTTCTTAAGGCCTGGCTAAATGAATTTATCGTTAAGGCCTCAGTAGTTCAGTGAAGATTGCTCTACAGATAGACTATTACAGTGAAGTAAGTCCATAAACTGTCTAAAGTGTCAGACTGGATTTGTTCCTCTGTCTGGTTTTAACAAACATGGCCTCCTCCAAACTGTCATTTAGGGATTTGAAAATAAGGCTAATTCACTTTTATGAAGCAATAGAAAGTCATAAAGAGCTTCTAGCTCACAGTTTGAGCAGTCAGAAGCGTTGCCAAGAAACCAAAATTGAATGATGCAGTTAAAGAAAAGGAAGGAAAAGTCTCTGACAAAACTTCCCCAGAAACTGGTCACATGTAAAACACATTCCACACATCATTGCAGGGGGCCTGTAGAAAAGTTTAGGTCATACTAGAGCTGTTGTCAAGGGAACCAGAATATAGTGTCCTTTACGCAAAAAGTCTTCTTCATGCATTGCCGCTTATCCTAATTAGGCTGCTGGGGCCTATCCGCTCACGGGGCAAAAGGCGGGAAAACACCCTGGACAGGTCGCCAGGGTGCTGGCAGTGCTGGCTGCCTACTGCTCCTAGTTCATAGTGTGTGTTCACGGCTCTGGTGTGTGTGTGCTTACTGGTGTTAGGATAGCTTAAATGCAGAGGCTGCATTTCACTGCTCAGTGTGTGTGACAAATAAAGTCCTTCTTCATTGAAATGCAGAAGCTCTGTGTTCACGTGCTGAGGGTAAAGACCAGTCCACCAGGCTATGGAAGCTCTCCTGCTGCTTCATCATTCAAGGCAATACAACTGCAAATGAGCGTTTGGCTTGTATCTCACTCTCAGTCTATCTGAGAGGATAAAAAGACACCTAAAATACAGTCACTGTCTCAAACACAGTCAGCAACTTAAACACAGTCTTTAAAACACAGTCAATGTCTAAAACACAGTCAATGTCTAAAACACAGTCAGTCTCTAAAACACAGTCAGTGTCTAAAACACAGTGAGAAGAGCATTTCTGGGATACATGTAGTAATCCCACTCATATATTCACTGAGTCAAAAAAAACCCCGTCACAGGGCAATAGATCAGGTGGGAAAATTTACACAATTAAGTTTACATCTCTCTGTCTCTGTCTCTCTCTCTCTCTCTCTCTCTCTGTCTGTCTGTCTCTCTCTCTCTCTCTCTCTCCCTCTCTCTGTCTGTCTCTTTGTCTCTCTGCAGGTAAGTACGTGTACCAGCCAATGACCACTGTGGGCCAGCTCCCCAGTACGCCAGTGCCTGCCGGTCCATCTCATTACACAGACTCTATGGATCTGTCAATATCCCTGACAGAGCGTTTCCTGAGAACAGCTCCGTGCTTCCTGCCCCCCCTTTACCCAGACTCACCCAAGTACTGCGACATTTCACAGCTCTTCATCGACGACTACGTCATCAAACGCATCAACGGCAAAATGTGCTACGTGCAGCGGCCCGTCCCCCCGGCTCCGCCCACACCTCCTCCACAGCCCCGCCCACCCCGTCAAAGCCCACAGCTCCAGAGCCAGTGCCGCTCGCCCAACCCTCATTTAGGGACGATCGAAGGACCCAAAATGGACCACTGCTCCTCTCCGTCCAGCTCCGAGGACTCTGGGATCAGTGCTCTGGGTGTTCACTACCCTCAGTCTTGTGAGGAAGACTCTGATGAGGAGGAAGAGCCAGATGAGCTCAGCACAGATGGGAGCTCCAGCCGCGGGAGCTTGTGGGACCAAGAGGACTGCTCTCTGCTGTCCCCCTCTAAGTCAGTTGTGGAGATAATTGAAAATATTGAAACCACAGTGTGACACGATCCAAGGGTCAGTCTCTTTTCCTTTACTGCGACTGGGAACCCTTTTCATACGGGACGTAATGACCAGATATGGAAAAGAACAAATGGAACCTCCAGTTACATTCAAATGCTTTGTAATCCCTGTCTAATCCATGTTTATACAGTAAAGTTTACTCCGTAAAGACGGCTACTTTTATACTGTCTAGGCAAACTGCACTCTTATGTGTGTGTTTTACTGCTGACTGCCCTTGGCCTTTGCATGGCTCCAAAAGTGGAAATATCTTGCACGAGGTTCCCTGTCTCTGTGAAGTAAAGAAGCACATGAGTTTGATAGACTTGCATGTACACGCAGTCCCTCATTTCAATGAAGCAGATAATGACAGGAATGGGGAATGACCTATAGGGCCTGTTTTGTCAGGATTTCTTGCAAAAACCAAAAGAGAATGAGCAGGAAATGACAGAAAAAGAGAGACCTCAGACGTGCTGATGTTGACGCTGGCCACTCACGTGCAGTAACAACCTGAAAGGTTCAAACGTACGTGTTTCTGCCTGTTCTTGCCTTCCACTTACACACACACACACACACACACTTCCACTTACAGAACTTACCCATCACCCAGACAGGACGTGTGTGTTAGTTTGTCGTTGTTAGCAAACAGTGGCCTGTTTTGGAGCTGGAAAGGAAACCTTATGTTGTACTTCCTGGCAAAGTTGAGTTTTGGTCCCTGTTATTAGGCTAAACACAGAGAATGAAATGAAAGGTCAGCTTGCAAGAAGATCGCTGTTAAATGTTATGTTGGCATTTTCTCACGGTTCAGTCTCTGTTATTTTGGTTTATTTTGGATATAAACATGTCAAAAGTTTTGGTCTCTTTTTCTCAGTCATTTTGCGGAACCTCTGTGGAATAATGCACATTATGTGGCTTGCGTTTTGTTCATAATTAAAACCTTTCCCTTACAGTACGGGTCTGTCAGCAGCTTCTGCCATAATAACCCCTAAACGCTCAGTTCCACAGAAGTGCTTAAGCGCTCCATTCTAATTATGATTCTCAATGAGGAACGTTTTCACGCCCATTATGGCATCTGGCACAGTATGAAGCTCCAGATTAAGTCAGAGATCTGAATGAGGGTGAAGAAGGAGAAGGAGAGGGTAACAGTGAGCTCAGTGAGGTTTGAATGTGGTAGTTAGCATCTGGCTGTCTACCTCTCCACTCCAGTCAAGGCAGAGACAGTAACGGCTGTTGTATTGAAAAGCAGCATTGTAGCCACTGCTTTCACGGGCTCACTGGCCATTTCCTTTGAAGCGTGTGTAAGTACACACGTGTGTACGCTCCTCTTTCTGGTCTTGCCTTTCTGTTCTTTTGGAACCGCTCTCTATGTTTAACCTTGAGCGGAGACCAGATTGATTTCGCCGCACACTGGCTTGGTTCCCTGCAATATCGCCATCGACCCATCCTAGTCTTTGCTTTCCAACACAACGCAGAGTCAGGACCATAAGCCCAGTCATATACCAGATGAATGTATGTTCATTCACTCCCCCGCGGTCTTTTGTCTCCTGAACGACTCACTGACTGCTGCAAACACAATCAGCGATTTAATGATTGTGAATTCTGAAATTAGATTCGTAATGCAGAAATGCCCTTACACACACAGGGGAGGGAAAAAAAGCATGGACAGTCTTTTGGCATGATGTTGATGTAAAATACCTCCTTACTTTCGCAAAAAACACAGATTCCTTGTTGTTCACCTCTGCAGTCAGGGGTCATTGCTTTGTTTTTTCCTTTGTGTTGTTCACTAACAAATAAAATGTTGGCCTGGGTGATAATGAAAACATGAAAGCCAACAGAAAATGAATGCCGTAACTTCAGGCAGTACGTGTTTTTATAGGTTACAAACTGATGGCATATGGTTGCCATGGGAATCAATCATAGCAAAACTTTATTGACAAAAAAAAGAGTGTCATCCTACATCTTGTCCCATAGCACCAAAATACTGCCACTACAATAAAGAAAGATTTATTCTATTCATTAAAAACAGTCTCTTTTTTTATTATGGTGTCGGCAGGTACTCATGTACTCAAAGACTCTTTTGGATGAGTGGTATACGTCAAGAGCTGGTCAGTATGTGTCCTTCAACGCCCAGACTCATGGAACAGCCGCTGTGTACTGCCCCTGATGGCCTGCCTATAATCTGGAGTCATGGATCCCATTTAATCTGGCTAATAAACATGAAAACATTGGAATGATTTTAGGAGTTTCGTCTCTGGCTGAGATCTTTTCAAATGAAGCTGTAAATGTGGTTTATTAAGACACTCCTAGAATGTCAGTTGACAAGTCAATCTCATCTCTGACAGTTGTGTTTCCCTCAGCGCTTCTTTTTGGAAATATGATTATTTTAATCCCAATCACCACCAAGCTAAATCTTTAAACCAATTCAGCTAAAATCAACTGACACAGAAGAAAAACTGGCTGCTTTGAGCTCTGCCTTTCTCCATAGAATCCAATCTGTCCGTCTCCCTAACTACTAGCCATGTCCAGAAGTCGATTTCTCTTCTAAAACCAGAATGTGCTTCTGATTGGCAAAAATCAACCTGCAGCAGACCTGCCACCTAGCAGTGTCTCCCCTGGTAAACTGTCTCCCAGCAGGCCCCGCCCCTACCCTCCCCTGATTGGCTCAGTGGGTGCTGTGCTTTTGATAGTCTCCATAAAGACTCTACCCAGGGTGCCTTCCTGCTTCCCCTCTCCACTCGTAAAATATTTATTGCTTTTCTCCTCTGCAGATTTTTATTTATTTATTTATTTATTTTTTATCTGAATGCTCCGCAGACCATCCAGATACTTCTTCTACACATCATCATAAAAACCTGGTTTGTGTCAGTTCTCATTTTTCAATAGCACTCATTTTACATAACCTCGTTTCCTGTCGTGGCTTCTTGACATGAATGAAGCTGAAAAGTGTATTCCAAGGGAACCAACAGATGCCGACGAATGTCATTTTGGTATATGTTTATTTTAAAAGACCACGCTATTTTAGACGCCCAAGAATGTCATTTTGGAAATATGTTTATTTTAAAAGACCACTCTATTTTAGATGCCCAAGAATGTCATTTCGGTATATGTTTATTTTAAAAGACCACACTGTTAGATGTTTGTTAAATAAAGATATACTGTATGTGTGTTCAAAATAAATCAAACCTTGAGTGAGTAGTCAGAAGGGCTCCGTTTCCCTCCCAGAGCCGGTTTGGTAATACCTTCTCCACCCACTCCAGCCTCAGTACACTGAGTAACAGACACCACCAGCGTGGCTCCAATTTACAGGCAAGACTGTAAAACCGATCAGCTTGTCCCCTGCACCTTCTGATTTTTTTTCTGGCCAAATGCCCCTTAGGATAAAAAAAAACAAACAAAAACAAGCAAACAAACAAAAAAAGCAAAAAGAAAATTCTTTGCGCAATCATAATCAACGATCAACAATCACAAGCTCATAACTTTCACAAGCTTAAATTCTAAAGGTAAGCTGTAATCTTTTAAGACTGTTTGGTAAGAGGGGAAGTTTTGCGCCTGTTGTTGGGAATCCTCTCTATATTTTGGTTCTTCACTGATTCAGACAGTGCTCTCAGACAGATGACAGTGTGGAGTGTAGTTTTTGGAGCTTGTGTGAGCAGTAGCTTTGGAGTTTGTCCAGTCCCTCAGGTCAAAATCAATAGTTCATTAAGACCCTGGTGATCAGATCCAAGGTGTCCCTCAGTATCTTGCTTTAAAAAAAAAAAAAAAGACAACAAAAGCCCACACGGTTTGGCCTGTAACCTTAGGGTTCACATTCTTCTGTAATGTCAGGAGAGACTTTGTGAAGACTGACAGATGTACGGCTTATCCACATATGTGTGTGTGTGTGTGCGCGCGTGTGTGTGTGTATGTGTGTTTCGTAACGACATCATTTCAGAGCTACATTGTGCCCTGTTGCTTAATACTTCCGAAAGTGGTGCCAGAAACAGAGAGTCAGAAGTAGGACAGAGAGGGGTTTGGCCTGGCCTGGGCTGATGAAAAGCACAGATACGGGGCAGAAGCCCATTTGAACTGAACATATAACCAACCCGAGCTGTTGCATCACATATTACATAAGCTACACAGACATGAACATAGACACAGAGCCAGAAGTGCATTCTCCGGTGGTCATCTGTCAGTTTTTGCACGATAGAATTCCCCCTCTCTCTCTCTTTCACGGTCTCCCATACACATGCCAACAAAGTGTGGTCTTTCCCCATCTTTCAGGCTTTCTGCATGTGAAATTTAAATGCTAGTTTAGTGATTCGGCAGACAGACATTCTTACAGGGGTTTATTTATTTATTTATGTATTTATTTATTTTCTGAGCATCTGACAGAGGGAGAGATTCAGTGGGAAGCTGTGCGGCAGCTGGTGTGGGGTGAGAAACAGACTGAGCTGATTAACCGGTTTATGAATGATCCTGAGGGCAGAGATCACGAGGTCCAGCATCTCTACCCCTGTCACCAGAACCCCAGCGCTCCGCACCTCCCCAACCCACAACAATTAGTGTGTGACTGAAAGCCAGCCTTCCCCTGAGGCAGACGCTGAGGGGCCCACTAGTCATATGTTGAGAGCCATTACTGGAGGATTATGCTTTATTCCCACTTTGAAGAAAAAAAAGAGAAGAGAATTAAACATAGAGTTTTAAACAGGTCTGTGTTAAAAACTGAATCGTACACAATTTAGGTACCTTGTATGTGTATACACACACACACACACCAGTTTATTCTCTTTACACACACACACTCTCTCTCTCCCCCCCTTTCATACTTCAGAGCTGTGTAGCTGTGTGTAGTTCTATTTGCACTGAGGACACCTTGCAGTGAAAAACAATCCCAGACGAATCAGACCAGAACAGTGTCACAATTTACGTCAGTAATGTATCAGTAATCACTGAAATTCTAATTTGAGTCTCTTGCTGCGTGAGTCTGCGTTCCCTTTTCTCTCTAATTAAGCAAGCACAGCACTATTCACTTTGATGGCAGAAAACTTGGGTAAATTCTCTCTCTAATGAAGGTTGGCTGGCGTTATTGAGAAGCTGCGTTTTCTTGTTTGTCAGCATGTTGAGGTTTGGATACCGCAACGCAGCGCTCCGTCTTGGCTGGCAGTACAGAATGCTGTCCAGAGAGGCGGCGTCGACGCGCGGTCAATGTGCAGGTCGGTCGAGTGAATTTAATGAGGAGCAGCTGCAAAAAAAAAAAAAAAAAAGCTTTGAAACTTCGACACGATATTTTAGCACATTCCTTACCTCAAACTTGGCAAGCGTAGCCTAGTCTCAAACTGTAATTTAAAAATCTAAAAAATGTATGAATAGTTCATAATAGGATATACTGTTATCGCCGTTTGTATAATCCGGAGGCAGTATTGAAAATGGCTGTTTGCATCAGTGTTTCCACCAGTCCATTGGATTAAACTGTTTGGACAAAGTCGTTAATCTGATGCACAACTATAAACGTCACGGCGTCCCAAAAACCGAATAAGACTATTTCCTTGCTCTAAATTCTTCGGTTTCTTTGGTAGAGCAAGTGTCAGCACCTCCTCATCTTTTCTCCCCTTTTACTCGCCCTGGTCTCCTCCCATGACAGACAGCCGACTGATGCTCGCTAGTCAACAGTATTTATAGAAGCCGTTGTTTGCGTTTCTTAATGGTTTTATTCTTTAACTGGTGAGCAAAGTACTAAACCCCAAGATTCATCCAGTAGCAAATACACCAGGACTCACCTGGACGGCCCTGCAAGTAGATTCAGCCAGCGTCCCACATGAGTTAACGTATCATATGCGTTAAGCATTGACCATTGACCAGTCTGAAGGACATTTAAGGAGCCAATTCAGTCCCAAATAAACATAAAAGCTATAAAATTAGTATTCTCAAAACGACTGTAATGGAGCAATGTTTTTTATGATAACATTTTCTAAAACGTTTTGAGCAGTTAAAGTTCTGTAAACAAATTACCTGTCTACTTCAAAAGTGTGCGGCATAAATCTAATAAGCTCTGTGTGTATTTTTTGTCACAAATACATGGAGTACAACGGCAAAAAATCTTCCAGAAGTCCTGAGTCAGGTGCTGCACGGCTTGAAATTCAATATTGTTTATGTGTAAACCTTTAAACTTTAAAGGTTTACTCACTATCTTAAAATTTAACAAACATGACTGAACCAGTACAGTCAAAATTAAAAAGCTGCCAAATTTTAGTTAAAAATGAGGAAACCACATGGATTTTTCACACTTTATGGGGCAGAAAACAATGAATACATCAATAAAACATTTTGTGTATTTTTTTTAAACACAGAAACTATGTAACACTTCACAGTCTGAGTTATGTGTTTTGTGGTTTGAGTAGATCTTAATAAATAAAGACACATTTGAAAAACCTTATCCAGGGATTATTTTAGGATTCAGAGCTTGACTGTGACTAATAGATGCTGTGTGGCTCAGACCGGGGAAAGGTGAGTGTCACTGAAGAGAAGAGAAACTGAGAGCAGAGAGCGGCTCAGAGAGGGACATTCATTTTGTTCGTCATGCAAAACAGCTCATAACGAAGTCCCTCAGTCAGCCTAGACGCAGTGTGAGAGTATATTACAGATAGCAGTCCACAGCACTGTCTCCACAGCACTGTCTCCACAACACTGTCTCTACAGGACTGTCTCCACACGACTGTCTCCACAGCGCTGTCTCCACAACACTGTCTCCACAGGACTGTCTCTACAGGACTGTCTCCACAGGACTGTCTCCACAGGACTGTCTCCACACGACTGTCTCCATACCACTGTCTCCTCAGCATTCTCCTCTGTGCTATGAGATGCCTCTTATTACAGACAGGGTCTGTATCTTCACAGTTAATACCTGTGGCCTGTTAACCCCAGGGAAAATGGGGCAGCTCTTATCCCTGCATCTCCCCATATCCAAACCTGATGAACTTGTAATACTTTGTTTCCCATGTTGTACGAGGCAGATGTTGAGGTGTTCTGTACTTATAGGGGACACAGTGGTAATGGGGGTGATGGGAGTGGCTGGGAATTGAACACTGGTTGAAGAAGACTGTCCAAACTCAGACAACGCTGCTGATTGGTGGCTTTTTCTCAGATGGCTTTCTATTGGTGGATGCTGAGTCTATGCCTTTATCCTTCATCCATTCCCCCAGCTCCTGTTCACCACAGTCTGACGCTGTCAGTGATCAGAGGTTACATCCCTCGGTGGCCAGACAGGTCCAGAAAAACAAAGAAAGAAACAAAAAGAAAAAAAGAGGACTGCTTTATATTCCAGAAGTGTTTACGCAGAGGATGATGGAAGTGCACCCTCAAGAAAAGGTTGGGAAAAAAAGAAAAGAAAAGGAAAGGAAAGGAAAGGAAAGGAAAGGAAAGAAAAGAAAAGAAAAGAAAAGGGTATGAGAGAGAGAGAGAGAGAGAGAGAGAGAGCGCACTGGCTGGTTATGGGAGCTGGACTCTGAGTGTTAGTGGCCAGCAGAGTCCCTGTCGCTCCTGGTTACTGACAGAGTCCCTGTCGCTCCTGGTTACTGACAGAGTCCCTGTCGCTCCTGGTTACTGACAGAGTCCCTGTCGCTCCTGGTTACTGACAGAGTCCCTGTTGCTCCTGGTTACTGACAGAGTCCCTGTTGCTCCTGGTTACCGACAGAGTCCCAGTGCTGTCTTTACTTGGTGCATTTTGGGGTCTTCACTCATGTTTAATGAACTCTCTTTTTTACCCTGCTGTAATGAGGCAGCTGTCAGTATTAAAAAAACAAGTGACCCTGCTAACGTGTTTGATGAATGATACATGGGAAAATAAATGTGTTTGCAGTTCACAAAGCCCATAAAGTTGGGAAGTGAATTGGATGAGACCTGTGATGGTAAAATGTGTGATGTAGATCCTAGTGCATCTTTGCACTTAGTTTTCAGCTGTTTTGACAGGTATGGTATGGGACCATAAAACGTGTACAGTCATGGAGCTTAGAGGCAGTTCTTTATGTTTTGATCAATATTTCATTTTGTTTGGTTTTGAAAGTTGCTACCGCAAAAGAAAACCCACTGTAAACATAAATGTGGTGAGCTGGATAATCTTTGCAAAACCAGACAGACTGTAAAAACTTCTGTTAGCTTCAGTTGAAGTTTTGGGCTTTCTTTGGGTTGGGGGTGGGGCTGTCCTCTGAGCATATCAGTTGAAGTTTTGGGCTTTTTTCGGGTTGGGTTCTCTTACTCATCCCATATCTTTCACCTCCTCTGCACAAAAAAGGCATGCTGTGTTTCTTTGCCCTGCACTGAGGTTTGGGCCAGAGTAACACTGATGTAACAATACTCAGTGCATCTCTACACATGGAGGCAAACCCATGTGAAGAAGAGCTTGAAACAGTTAAAGTTGTTTTTTAAGTGTGGTGTGTGTTTGAGAAGGTCTATCGGGTCAGACTGAAATGTGAAGTGCTGGTGAACCTTCAGTGAATCATACTGAACCAGTGACGTCACAGCTGGAATCATAGTGAACCAGTGATGTCACAGCTGGAATCATAGTGAACCAGTGATGTCACAGCTGGAATCATAGTGAACCAGTGATGTCACAGCTGGAATCATACTGAGCCCTTGATGTCACAGCTGGACTCATGATGCCCTCATGATGTCACGGCTGGAATGGCCTCAGACGGGCTTTACTATCTGCTACGCAGTGATCCAAACGCACTTCAGCATGAACACTGCACAATGTCCCCTCCATTTATTTCACTGCATGACAATACAGCCAAGCTCTGCTCTATGCCAATGATAGACACACAGATCGATCTTCTCAAATTTAGGATTATCATAAACAGAAGAGAGGGCGTCTACTGCTTCAGCTCTGTCAGCTGGCATATAGTCTTTCTCTCCAAAGCAACCCCGGACATCTGAGAGAGGAGAGAGGAGCACAGATACGCTCACTGTGTGAGCTCCTCACTCATGTACACAGTGAAGTGAAAAGACAAAAGCCACAGGAACCTGTCATGACAGCGAATAGCAGGAAAACTGGACACAAGGATGCTCTTTCTCAAATGACACATTTAACCCTTTCCTGAACCGTGATGTGCCCACTCTCACCATAGTTTAACCCATGTCTCAAAACTGGTCTGGGGAACCAGCCCTTGTTCCCTGAGCCAGACCAGTGCAGGCAGAGAGCTAAATCTGTCTCTGGATCTGTTCTGCTTTGAAACACATGTCAGTGTCCCTGAGAGACACTGAGGACCATCCTTACCTTTCCCTGACTCCACACATGTTCACATGCATTAACTCAGTATTCCCTCTGTTCTGAGAACAGTTATGTCCGTGGATGTGCGGTTAGGAAGCCCCTCACAGGACACGCTCAGATACCACAGTTTCAGAAAGCAAAGTCAAATGACTGTCTGAGATGTAATTGGTGGTCCCGTCTATAGTGCTGCTAGTTTGGAATCATACATACTTAATAACAGGTCTCTCTCTCTCTCTCTCTCTCTCTCTCTCTCTCTCTCTCTCTTCCTCAAAGACACACACACTCACACACATACACACACACACACACACACACACACACACACACATGCACACACACACACACACATGCACACAGATCCACTCTGCTCCATCATCATGAGGGTAGATTACTCAGACTTGTGTATGAATGTCTGGGTCCAGGTCTGTGTGTGTGTGTGTGTGAGTGTGTGAGTGTGCGTGAGTGTGTGTGAGTGTGTGTGTGTGTGTGTGTGCGTGTGTGTGTGTGAGTGTGTGAGTGTGTGTGTGAGTGTGTGAGTGTGCCTCTGGCCGTGGAGGAGAGAAAGGCCCAGTGAGATGGCAGACTGGCCTAAGCGTTTGGCAGTAGGAGATGCAGAGTGAAGGAGAATCAGCAGATGGGCTCTGGTCTCTGCATGTCCTTTTGATGATATTCTCCATCTTGTTAGATTTGTTCAGAGTCAGTCAAGCTTTCCCCCTACTAAACGGTCAGCCAGATGGTACTGTGCCTGTGCCCTGTGTGTGGTATGTGTGTGTGTGTGTTTGTATGTGTGTATGTGGTGTGAGTGTGTGTGAGTCTGTATATGTGTGTCTGTGTGTGTGTGTTTGTGTGTATGTGTGTGCATGTGTGTGTGTGAGTCTGTATATGCGTGTCTGTGTGTGTGTGTGTTTGTGTGTATGTGTGTGCATGTGTGTGTGTGTGTCTGTGTGTGGGTCTGTGTGTGTGTGTGTGTGTGTGTGTGTGTGTGTGTGGTGTGAGCGTGTGTGAGTCTGTGTGTATGCGCGCGCGCACACGCCTGTGTGAGAGTCTGTGCGTGCTTGTGTGTGTGTGTGTTTGTGTATGTGTGTGTGGTGTGAGTATGTTTGAGTCTGTCTGTATGTGTGTGTGTGTGGTGTGTGGGTGTGTGTGTGTGTGTGTGCCACAGGATTACCATTGCCAGTGCAGCTGCTCTTGGGTTCTTGTATTTGCCGTGTGTTGTGTGAGTCATATTAAACTGTGGAGTCTTATCCCCATTACACTGGCTTGTTCATGGTCATTAGCCCTCAGTTATCCCTTTAACAAGCACAGGCTTCAGTGCTCAACACACAGAGCCTTGGGACAAAGCCCGAGCTGCTCATGTCCTTCAAATCTTAGTGTTTTTGACTGAGAAATTTAGAGTGTGTGGTTAAATTAAGAGTGTGGGTTACCAGGACATAGAGGTAAAGTTTACTAGTATCAAAACGGCAGTTTTGACCTAAGAGACAGGTTTTTTTTTGTTTGAATATTTGGACATATTTGAAAATTTTGTTATTTTTGTGTGTTGTACATTGGAGGAGGTCTCACTCCACTTCCGTTCTGTTCTGGATTGAGGATTCTTGGGGATTTGGGATTTTTTTACCCTGTAAACAGTAAAATAGTGTCTTAATTAGGCTTAATCACATCTGAGTCAGGCATTGTGATAGAGCCTGTTTATCAGAAATCTGATAGTCACGTTATAGCCAGTTTAAAACATCAGAAGCAGAGAGAGTTCTCAGTCTGGTCTAGTCCAGTCTCAGTGAAGTACAGGCGGTGTCTGCTGTTACACAGACAAGAGCAGACAGGAGAACAGGAATACTTCAGCTCAGTGCTTTAGGTCACTCTGTCTCCCTCTGAAAATGGATCTCTGAGGTGAGAAAGGAGATAAATTCTTTTCTGTGTGTGACATAAGTGATGAATAGTAGTCACAGTGTCTTTTCACATCACACATAAGAGTGAGAGAGTAAGACAATCAGAGCTCGTCTGTCTGAGAGAGACCAAATGGAACTGGATTTTCCCGATTTAACCACCTGCCTCTGACAGACACATCAGTCCCGATAGCACTCAGTGTGCCTGAGTACACACACACACACACACACACACACACACACACACACACACACACACACACACTCTCTCTCTCTCTTTCTCACACACACACATTACAGAATCATTACAAACATTACAAAGGCTTTATCATTTTGTTTCTAGATGCTGGCATGATCTCCTTGTGTACTGATTAGTTTTTAAAGGATTCCTGTGTGAATCTATCTCAAAATGTGAGTGAGAAGGAGGCTATAAAATGATTTAGTGGCACACTGTGCCCGTTAAACCAGCAGTAATAATTACCGGGGTCATACCTCTAATGTCAAAATGTGCTCGTAAAATGTCAGCCGTGAATTTGCGTAGTGGTTTGTGGGTCCTCAGTGTGTAGCTCTCCAGCCTGGTGTAGTCCATTTAGAGTAGAGTTCACACTGCCATTATGAGTAACTAGAGGTTAGGGAACTGGGCTTGTGACCGAAGGGTCACCCATTTGATTCCCGGGACCGACATCCATGGCTGTGTGCCCTTGGGCAAGGCACTTAACCCTAACGCTGCCTGGGCACAGAGGAATGCTGCCCACTGCTCCTGCGTCTGGTGTGTATGTGTGTGCTCCCTGGTGTGTAAGGATAGGTTAAATACAGAGGACAAATTCCCTGCTCACTGTTCACAGTGTGTTTGTGCAATCATTGAGATTCTGTTCTATTCTAAGGTCTTTAACTGAAATATGTACACTTTAGGAGTGATACTGAATCAAATCTTAGTCAAACTGCGTTTTTTGGAATCTGGATTGGGAAGTTCATTTTGACGGGGGTGACAAAGTTCCTTTCTCCCTTGTTGTTTGGAGACAGTCATTGTCAGTCAGGCACTGGTATCGCTGCATGAGGTAATAAGTGTCTGTGGTTGTATTCCAAGTGTGTGTGTTCACTTACAGTGCAGCACAGAGCAGCTGACTGTGAGACAAAGGCATGAGGCCTGTATGAAGCATGTGTTTATACTGGTCTTCACTCTCTCAGCTTCCTGATGCCAAGAAACAGGTTTAAGAGCAGAGGTACTGCAGCATTGCAAATCAGTCAAAACACACACACACACACACACACACAGTCAATTAATCAATCAATCAATAAATGAATAAAAACAGGAAAATGAATGTAGCTGAAGAGAACTGACTCTTAAGGAACACAGATGTGACGCCATCTTCACTTCAGACCACTCTGACTCTGATGCTCAGTCAGCTGCACTAATGGATGAAAATAGCAGAGAGAGAGAGAGAGTCTCTAGACCTCTGAACCTCAAACCCTCTGGTCGTGTAAAGACAGCAGAGGGAAGCCAGGGAACGCGCGGTCCCTGGAGAAGGTGTATTTAAAGCAGCTTGCGTAATATGCTTTTAACACAACACAGAGAAAATGCATTTTTAATACCAGAGGACGAGAAAAAAAACTGAGCAGAGTTAAGTATATAATCTGCTCTGCTGCTTGGGGGAGAGAGAGAGAGATAGAGAGAGAGAGAGAAAGAGAGAGAGAGAGAGAGAGAGAGAGTGAGAGAGAGAGATAGAGAGAGAGATAGAGAGTGAGAGTGAGTGAGAGTGTGAGAGAGAGAGAGAGAGAGAGAGAGTGAGAGAGATAGAGAGAGAGAGAGAGAGAGAGAGAGAGAGAAAGAGATAGATAGATAGAGATAAAGAGAGAGAGAGAGAGAGAGAGAGAGAGCGAGAGAGAGAGAGAGAGAGAGAGAGAGAGAGAGATGTAATGGTATAAAAAAGGGCTGAGAGAAAAGCTTTTAACAGGCCAGCTGGGAGACTGGAGGACAGAGGGACATGTCTAACCAATCACACCTCACTGACATCACATCCGTCACAGAGATAAGGTTTGTGTCTTTCAGTACTGATACTGATAATGTCTAACCAATCACACCTCACTGACATCACATCCATCACAGAGATAAGGTTTGTGTCTTTCAGTACTGATACTGATAATGTCTAACCAATCACACCTCACTGACATCACATCCGTCACAGAGATAATGTTTGTGTCTTACAGTTCTGATTCTGTACTGAGTCTGGTGACAGGTGAAATTAGGGACGTGTGGTTATGTTCATATTTTGATAAATAATAACTGGATGAAATGGCAGCTCTGCACAACGAAGACAGAATAAGACAAAGACAAACCAAACAAGGGTAAAACTAAAATGAGTAAAATCGGTTAAGAGATAAAAAGAGGGGGGGGGGGGGGGGGGGGGTGGAGTCAAGCCCACTCAGTTTCATTTCTGCTCCAGAGAAGTTAATTTATTCAAATTATAGAGAGTACTTCAGAGAATGACCATACTTCAATTCCACTCCTCATTAAGATTCACGATTTAATCTGCAGATGAAATATAATCTCAGTATAATATCATCTTTGTCTGACACCACACTTATATAGCTAAATAATACGACTGCGGAAGTAAATCTATTGAATTTAATTTGATGATATGTGATAAGATTTCTTATATCTCCGGTAAGTGAATATATTGGAGTATTTATGACAAGTGTGTGAAACCCATTTGTTTAAAAAAAAAAGAAGAGGATTTGACATTTGACTCACTGGTGTAATGCTAATTGAAGATCGTAGCTGAGCAGGTGAGCGAGGAGAAGATGAAACGATGACTCAGCAGTGTTCCACTGGCAGGACGTAGAAAGAAGCACAGTTATTTTTCACCGTTACAGAAAAGCTGGGCTGGTTTGATAACTGAGACTCCAAGCTTCCAACAATATGAGTAAAACGATTAGCATTAGCGTGAGTCAGGATTTGCTTAAGGAACAGAAGACATCTTGACATCTTAATATCATTCCCCTCCTTACCGACTGACTCTGGCACAAAATGCCAGGTCACACATTTGACACAGTCTAAGGAAGTGTTCCAGGAAGTTCTATGCCCTTATGTGCTCACAGGGATGCTTCACCTGTCCTAACAGAGCCAGGTTACAGATGTGAACATACAGTCGCACAGTTTGCAAATATTGCATTAGGTGTGTGTAATCTAATGTTTCCTTCAGGACAAACGTATCCATTGAGCTGCTCTGGGCCAGGCTGGAGAGCAATGGGCTGTGGACAGTGTCTTTATCTTTGACTAACGGTCACTGTGACTCACGGGTCACTGTGGACAGTGTCTTTATCTTTGACTAACGGTCACTGTGACTCACGGGTCACTGTGGACAGCGTCTTTATCTTTGACTAACGGTCACTGTGACTCACGGGTCACTGTGGACAGTGTCTTTACCTTTGAATAACGGTGACTGAGACTCACGGGTCACTGTGGACAGTGTCTTTATCTTTGACTAACGGTCACTGTGACTCACGGGTCACTGTGGACAGTGTCTTTATCTTTGACTAACGGTCACAGTGACTCACAGGTCATTGTGGACAGCGTCTTTATCTTTGACTAACGGTCACTGTGACTCACGGGTCACTGTGGACAGTGTCTTTAGCTTTGAATAACGGTGACTGAGACTCACAGGTCACTGTGGACAGTGTCTTTACCTTTGAATAACGGTGACTGTGACCCATGGGTCACTGTGGACAGTGTCTTTATCTTTGACTAACGGTCACTGTGACTCACGGGTCACTGTGGACAGTGTCTTTATTTTTGACTAACGGTCACTGTGACTCATGGGTCACTGTGGACAGTGTCTTTATCTTTGACTAACGGTCACTGTGACTCACGGGTCACTGTGGACAGTGTCTTTATCTTTGAATAATGGTCACCGTGACTCACGGGTCACTGTGGACAGCGTCTTTATCTTTGACTAACGGGTCACTGTGACTCACGGGTCACTGTGGACTGTGTCTTTACCTTTGACTAACGGTCACTGTGACTCACGGATCACTGTGGACTGTGTCTTTACCTTTGACTAACGGGTCACTGTGACTCACGGGTCACTGTGGATAGTGTCTTTACCTTTGACTAACGGTCACTGTGACTCATGGGTCACTGTGGATAGTGTCTTTATCTTTGACTAACGGTCACTGTGACTCACGGGTCACTGTGGACAGTGTCTTTATCTTTGACTAACGGGTCACTGTGACTCACGGGTCACTGTGGACAGTGTCTTTAGCTTTGACTAACGGTCACTCTGACTCACGGGTCACTGTGGACAGTGTCTTTAGCTTTGACTAACGGTCACTGTGACTCACGGGTCACTGTGGACAGTGTCTTTATCTTTGACTAACGGTCACTGTGACTCACGGGTCACTGTGGACAGTGTCTTTATCTTTGACTAATGGTGACTGTGACTCACGGGTCACTGTGGACAGTGTCTTTATCTTTGACTAACGGTCACTGTGACTCACAGGTCACTGTGGACAGTGTCTTTATCTTTGACTAACGGTCACTGTGACTCACAGGTCACTGTGGGATGTGGTCTGTCACTGAAGAGTCACTCTGATGTGGCTGATGGAAATCTTGAGAGATGCTCTTTTTCATCTCTGTGAGTCTGAGCTGAGCTTTGAACACATATGGCTGTCACAGGTCTCACTGGGCAGCGGAACAGACGCAAAACTTCAGGACGAGAGCAGAAACGAAAACTTACCCTCACAGACAAGACAGAGATGTCTGCACGCAGACACACAGACACGCAGACACACAGACACGCCGACACACAGACACACAGACTCACATACACACACATAGACACATGCACACACTTACATGCATGCATACATGCACACATACGCAGACACACAAACACACTCAAAACATTTTTTTACATACTCACAGACACAGTCAGACACAAACACACACACATGCAGACATACACACACACATGCAGACATACACACACACACACACACACACACACACACACACAGAGAGAATTCCTCCAGGCTTCCCTCAGTTGATTGTTTGTTCTCTTTTACCAAAGCTCACATTCATTTACCCTTTTTCCTCTGACCTGCCTCTGTCAGACAGACAGATAAATTCCTTCACTTTACCCTCCAATAAAAGGCTCTGAGTGCCTCAAGAAACTCCATGTCCTCCTCAATTACCTGTAACTGCCACTTAGTTTATTAGTGTGGATGAGTCGCAGGTCACTTTGAAGATCACATCTACATTCATTCGTCTGTTATCCTAAAATTAACCAGTTGTACTCTGAATGGGATCAGACCAGTATCAGTATCAGATATCAGATATCAGCAGTATCAGATATCAACAGTATCAGAGTCACACTGTAGGAGGATCCCAGTCACACTGGAAGACAGAGTGCGCCTTTAAAATATCATAGGCCAAATGTTTGGTATTTAAATGAATAACACGAGAAAAGCAGAGGTCAGGAAGAAGAAGTGATTAGACTTGGCCTCCTGAAGAGCTTAAGCTGAGGGTGAAGATCTTCTCACCCGCTCTCCTCGACAGTCACCACACCAGGAGAAACATCTGCTCTCCTCAACAGTCACCACACCAGGAGAAACATCTGCTCTCCTCAACAGTCACCACACCAGGAGAAACATCTGCTCTCCTCAACAGTCACCACACCAGGAGAAACATCTGCTCTCCTCAACAGTCACCACGTCAGGAGAAACATCTGCTCTCCTCAACAGTCACCACACAAGGAGAAAAGTCTGTTCTCCTCAACAGTCACCACACCAGGAGAAACATCTGTTCTCCTCAACAGTCACCACGTCAGGAGAAACATCTGCTCTCCTCAACAGTCACCACACCAGGAGAAACATCTGTTCTCCTCAACAGTCGCCACACCAGGAGAAACATCTGCTCTCCTCAACAGTCACCACGTCAGGAGAAACATCTGCTCTCCTCAACAGTCACCACACAAGGAGAAAAGTCTGCTCTCCCGACTCAGATAAGACCTTCTCACCGTATGAACACAGATGTTATTTGGTCAGATGTTATCTGATGAGGTGTTATTTACAGTTCTGGTTCTGTTTGTCTCTCTTTATAGATACAGATAGCAGCCAGAGTCCAAACATGTTACTGGATTCAGCAGGTAAAGATTAAACGAAGGACATTCCTCTGGAACTTTCTTTCAGCCTATATGTAGCATCCACACCAACGCCAGACTGCCAACCTACCGAGAAAACGATGTACAGCTCAAGAGTGTCTTAACAAAAACCCTGCAAATGTAACTCCTCTTAAATGTGAAGATTCCCTCCAACCCCTATAAAATTCTTAGAAAGATTTGTGTGTGTGTGTGTGTGTGTGTGTGTGTGTGTGTGTGTGTGCATGTGCTTATGTGTATGTTTGTGTGTATGTGTATGTGTATGAGGACCCCTTGAGCACAGAGGGCTTTTATTTCAGTCATACAAAAATGTGGTAATGATCACATTGTCCAGTCAGAGACTCAGCTCTCTGTCTCACCAGCAGACAGCTCATAAGCCTGCTCTATTTCCTCACACAGCCTTCTCTAAACGCCTGGGAAAGCAGCATAGCCAAGCCAAAGGCTGAGGGCAGTCTGCTCTGTGTGTCAGATATGTTCAAATACAAATGAAGGGAAACAGGGAGGAAGTTCAGACAAAAAAAATGTCCTTTTATTCCAGATATTTCAAGACAAACTCTGAGTTGCATGCTGTGTGTTGCTGCATGACTGTAGGTATAAGGGTAGGACTGAGCTTGTTTAAAAAGAGACTGCCCCACGAGACGCGGTCCCTGGTCTTAATGAAGGGAAGGAAAGCAAAGCCATTCAGGACCTTCTGTGATGCCTCTCCCTGCTATCAGAGACGCGTCCTATCAAGGCCTCGCCCAGGTGGGGTTGCCATGGAAACGTCTCTTCCGTGACGAATGCTTGGGTGCATATCTGTCTCGTTCACTGTGTATGTCTGTATGTGTATATATGTATGTGTGTGTGTGTGTGTGTGTGTGTGTGTGTGCACGCGCACACGTGTGTGTATGTAGGTATGTGCTTGTGTGTGTGTGTGTGTGTGTGTGTGTGTGTCTGTGAGATTACTTTTGTTAGCACGGTCAGACATCATGATGCTCACTCTCACTCTCACTCATTTGTACTCATAGACATTCAAAACACACAGCTCTCAGCAAGACCTATTAAGAGTCATTTCTCTGACTACTGAGGACCTGGAGAGGATACCCAAGGACACTAAGACATTTTAACCTGTTTGTTTAATAGACACTCCACTTCATTAAAAAAAAAAAGGTTTGGATTAGCTGAAACATGCCCGTGGAAATTCTCAGGAGTTAGAGTCACCAGACAAACTCACTGGGAATTCCTTCCCTCAAAGGTAATTTAACAGTCTCAGGTGGGGATTAGTCTGCAAAAATAGGCTAGCCTGGTTTTAGGCAAGGGCAGGGTAGATCACGACACTGAATGCTTCAACAGAGAGAGAGAGAGTGAGAGAGAGAGTGAGAGAGAGAGGGAGAGAGTGTGAGAGAGAGTGTGAGAGAGAGAGTGAGAGAGAGTGTGAGAGAGAGAGGGAGAGAGAGAGGGAGAGAGAGAGTGAGAGAGAGAGGGAGAGAGAGTGTGAGAGAGAGTGTGAGAGAGAGAGGGAGAGAGAGTGTGAGAGAGAGAGTGAGAGAGAATGTGAGAGAGAGAGAGTGAGAGAGAGAGGGAGAGAGAGTGTGAGAGAGAGTGTGAGAGAGAGAGGGAGAGAGAGTGTGAGAGAGAGAGGGAGAGAGAGTGTGAGAGAGAGTATGAGAGAGAGAGTGAGAGAGAGAGGGAGAGAGAGTGTGAGAGAGAGTGTGAGAGAGAGAGGGAGAGAGAGTGTGAGAGAGAGAGGGAGAGAGAGTGTGAGAGAGAGTGTGAGAGAGAGAGTGAGAGAGAGAGGCAGAGTGAGAGAGAGAATGAAAGCACAACTTGAAGGTCAAACAGTCTGTATATGCTCTAAACTGATGCATAGCACTGACGCACTGACATGGATTAAAGAGGAAGACCCCAACAAAACACACTTATCGAGTGTTCTCTCTCTTCTCTTATCGCACAAACACGAAGTGGAGTCAGCACTACATCCACACCACTTAATTCTAGTGTTATCACTGAAAAACTCTTAATGTTTAAATGTTAGAGAGGTGATTCCCTTAATGTTTAAATGTTAGAGAGGCAATTCTCTTAATGTTTAAATGTTAGAGAGACAATTCCCTTAATGTTTAAATGTTAGAGAGACAATTCCCTTAATGTTTAAATGTTAGAGAGACAATTCTCTTAATGTTTAAATGTTAGAGAGACAATTCTCTTAATGTTTAAATGTTAGTGAGACAATTCTTTTAATGTTTAAATGTTAGAGAGGTGATTCCCTTAATGTTTAAATGTTAGAGAGGTGATTCTCTTAATGTTTAAATGTTAGAGAGATGATTCTGACACACCATTCTGAGGCTGTGACTGACTTGACAGGACCCTTCACCCTGATGGGAAACATGAACTCTGACAGGAACGTGGCTAATTTGCTTTTCTCTTCAGTCCTCAGCCTATTGCCACAACGTACTGTCTCTAAGGTAAAAATTCCCTAATCCTGGATAACAGCATCAGCTGCATCAATGGATGTGAACACTAAACCGAGTGAGATGCTGACAACCGTTAAACTTTCGTCCAGTCTGTTAATGCGGACCGTATTGCTCTGAATGACCGTATTGGATATTTTCTCGTTAAGGTCCACTTACATGCTGAGACGTTTGAAGAGAATAGTAAGCACAAAACTGTAGGAAACCCAAGAACAGAGTTGAAGGTAGGGTCACTGGATAAACAAAGACAACCAGTCAATAGAAGATTTACACTGATTACAGTGAACTGAGGTGTGGCAAGGGAGCTGAAGGCTGGCTATGCCTTACTCTCTCTACTCCCTCCTGCATCATTTCATATGCATTCCCTGTCTGTAGGGGGAGCTGTTACACAAATTACTCTAACCGCACAAAAATGCTGCAGCTGTCAAAGGAAGGAAAATTTTAATTTTGTGAGAGAAGAAAGTGCTAGCAAAACAGCTTCTGCTATAATAAGAAAAATGTTGTGTGCTAGTTGAGGCATTTTACTAATAAAGTCAAACTTGACTAGGAAAAAAATAATAGCGCTTGTTTTAAAATTCATCCCTGGACATATAGAAAAGCAGTTTTCTAGTATAGTCATTTTTTTTTATCCTAAGATGAGCTCCATTATCTCATGCCCCTTCGTTGTCCTTATTTGACCACTGTGCCCTCAACAACCCCTGTAAAGCCTAAGCACTCTCATGCCACTCCACTGCTTACTGTGCTCCACTGGCTTCCGGTAGCTGCCCACATCCAGTTCAAGACACTGGTGCTGGCCTACCGGGCCACAAGAGGTTCCGCCCCATCATACCTTCAGTCCCTTGTAACTCCGTATACCGCTACTAGAACCCTCCACTCTACGACCGCTGGTCAGCTGACGGTCCCCTCACTTCAGGAACCCGGCAGCCGCTCCTCCCGACCACGCCTCTTCTCCGCCATTGCCCCGCGGTGGTGGAACGACCTCCCTCATGCAGTTAGGACTGCGGAATCCCTCACCATCTTCCTCAAGAAACTAAAACCCACCTCTTCAGAACCCACCTATCCCCCAATGCCTAACCCCCCTTCCTTAAAAAAAAAAAAAAAACCTTGTCTTGTATCTATGTTTGTCAAAAATTCCAGGGGCGCAATACGAAAGGGTATATTGACGCTCAGTCTTATTTTGATGTCTGCTTATGAGGTATTAGGAATCCGACTGATGCACTGATTGTAAGTCGCTTTGGCTAAAAGCGTCTGCCAAATGCTAAATTGTAAATTGTAAAAAAAACAAAACAAAAAAACAAAGCAGCTTTTTAACCAGATGTCTGCAGACAGATTAGATGGGTTTATTCACATTTCTGGATTTTTACATTTTTCATGTACGGTACACAGATGTTTTGCTGAGATTCGCAAACGATATTTTTGCCATGTTTTTTAATTTATAATAGTTTTGTTGGTATTTATTTCTTTTCAGATAAATGCTGCTTCCATTGTACAAAGTAACAAAAGTATGAGTAAATCCTGAAAGAGACAAGAAAGCCTGGAGGGTTCCATCAAGGGCAGAATGCTCTCTGAGAAACACACGGAGGAACTGAGCATTGAGCTCTGCTTATGTATTACTGTATATACATCCATAGGAATGTTTGAACACAACTGTCTTCACACTATATATTATATACATCCATAAGAATGTTCAAACACAGCTGTCTTCACGCTTTATATTATATACATCCATAAGAATGTTCAAACACAACTGTCTTCACACTATATATTATATACATCCATAAGAAGGTTCAAACACAGCTGTCTTCACACTATATATTATATACATCCATAAGAATGTTCAAACACAGCGGTCTTCACACTTTATATTATATACATCCATAAGAATGTTCAAACACAGCGGTCTTCACACTATATATTATATACATCCATAAGAATGTTCAAACACAACTGTCTTCACACTATATATTATATACATCCATAAGAATGTTCAAACACAACTGTCTTCACAATTTATATTATATACATCCATAAGAATGTTCAAACACAACTGTCTTCACACTATATATTATATACATCCATAAGAATGTTCAAACACAGCTGTCTTCACACTATATATTATATACATTCATAGGAATGTTCAAACACAACTGTCTTCACACTATATATTATACACATCCATAAGAAGATTCAAACACAGCTGTCTTCACACTATATATTATATACATCCATAAGAATGTTCAAACACAGCTGTCTTCACACTGTATATTATATACATCCATAGGAATGTTCAAACACAGCTGTCTTCACACTATATATTATATACATCCATAAGAAGATTCAAACACAGCTGGCTTCACACTATATATTATATACATCCATAAGAAGATTCAAACACAGCTGTCTGCACACTATATATTATATACATCCATAAGAAGATTCAAACACAGCGGTCTTCACACTATATATTATATACATCCATAAGAATGTTCAAACACAGCTGTCTTCACACTATATATTATATACATTCATAGGAATGTTCAAACACAACTGTCTTCACACTATATATTATACACATCCATAAGAAGATTCAAACACAGCTGTCTTCACACTATATATTATATACATCCATAAGAATGTTCAAACACAGCTGTCTTCACACTGTATATTATATACATCCATAGGAATGTTCAAACACAGCTGTCTTCACACTATATATTATATACATCCATAAGAAGATTCAAACACAGCTGTCTTCACACTATATATTATATACATCCATAAGAAGATTCAAACACAGCTGTCTGCACACTATATATTATATACATCCATAAGAAGATTCAAACACAGCTGTCTTCACACTATATATTAAGGACACAGTTACTGAGTTTGTTTCTGGCAGAGCGTTTTAGGGATCACTGTCATGTAGACTCATCCGTCAGACGTCTGAGAGAACTAATGAAACACTCAAACTATTTAGACTATGTATCAGTCACATACCACATTTTAATTCATTTTGTGTCAATGAGCAGCTAACTATTTGAGCCAAATTTTGTCTCGATAAGTTAAACAGGTTAGCAAGGGTGGCATTTAAAAAATATTACAGGGTTTCCACAGCATCACTAAGGAACAGATCAGGGTCTCTTTAGCATGTATATTGTTTGTAAACCCATTTAACGTTCAGTTTTGTGAGTTTATGTGGGTGAGAAAGATTGTTTTCCACAAGGATGAATTCCATCAAATACAACACGATGCAAGAGCACCTTAAGTGTTGTCCTCCCTAATTGTGCAACCAAAATGCAATTTGAAGTACACGAAACAATGTTTACATTTCTGAAATTATATTTTGAATGTGATAAACAGGATTATGCCTGAGGGAGTATGGGAGTAGGTGTTTGTTTTTCCTTGAAGTGTTACTTGAGTGTTTTCTTATGGGAGGCAGATTAAATTTTCAGGGTTTAAACCTTTATTTTTCTCTTGGTAAAGCAGAGAAAAAGGCAGAACATGGCTTGACTTTCTCTCCATGTCCCAGGATGATACCTGTGAATTGAAAACTGGGCTAAACACTGTCTGAAATCCAATGCCTTCCACCTGTTTTGCATGCTCCCCCCCGGGACAAACACAGGTTAACCCTCTGTTAATGTAAATCCTCACTGTTTGTCTCAGAGGACTCACAGACACACGTGGGTCACATATCCAAACTCATTTTCCAACATTTGTATTCGGCTGAGATCATTACAACCACCGTTTAGAAAAAGACACTGCGGATCAAAGTGTGTGTTCCAATGAATGTTAAAGAGAACAGACCTCTGTATGGTACAAACGTAACCCCATAAAGCCTGAGACATGAAGTAAAAATACAAAAAATCTGATTTTTTTTTAAAGAAATTACACCTTTTTATGGGTATTAAAATCAAAAGCATATTTGCTTATTTGTTGTTTATGTCTGGAAAATACATTTTTTTAAAACTGTATTACATATGAAACAAAGGGCATTTGTGACAACTTATCGACTCCAATAACACTTTTTGAAAGAGCACTTTGTAATTCACTGTATCCACGGAAACGTCACAGTTTTAACTAAGTCAAACGGAGTACAAACTGCACTGTAATTAACGCTGAATGACTTTTTGGACAAACAATAATGAATGCTATTACGGAATCTGTACAGGGTCTATGAACTGTTAACCACCCCCCCCCCCTTCTGCCCCGCCCCGCCCAAATCCTCAAATGACCATGTTGGTTAACTGGCTTGTTCCTCTGCACAGCCATATTTTTAAAACTGATTTGACATTGCGATCAGCTTCAAGGTACTGTCAGTCTTGGTTCAGATAGAGATGCACCTTACGTCTCTCAGAGTTCATATGGGCGAAATGTGTGATGGTAAAGTATCTGTTTCTTTGTGTGATAAATCTGTGTGATATGTGCCTGAGGTACTAATTGACTGTGGATTTTGTGGTATGTCTTTCACAGTGCCTCATAATTGTGTTCAGCCCCTGTTGTCTGTTGGCAGTGAGCAGTCAGCGGCAGGCAGTACAGATTTGGCATAATTATAAGCCAATTTATTCTGGACCTGGATTTTAAAAACATTATGAAAAATTTTCTGATGGAGGGCCAGCAACAGAGCAGTTGTATTTAAATGCTTGTTTGTACATTGAAATATTTATTAAGTAGCTGTGCTTGGTCCATTTTGGGTCAGTGTTAACTAATGATTAGAATATCAATAGAGGTTTTTCACTTTTAGAAAGACATTTTGTTTCACTGGGGCTGCGTCCAAAACCGCATACTACATACTGCACACTAAACTTGCATTGAAGTACGTAGTGCGGAGTACATACTAAAAGATTTTAGACAAGAAAGTATGCTAGAATTTGGACGCACTAATGAGGTAATCAAAATGCGCCACATTTTTGCGCGTGAGCTTTATAATCGCGGTTTAATGACGACTACCTGTAAACAGACACAGCGGTACATTTAAACACCGCATCAGAAACGCCCCTTTTTTCCATATAGCCTTATGGGATTGAAAAGTGTCCAGTGCTCGCATACTTCGTTTTTCCAATGGAAGTAGTATGTCATCCGGGTACTATTCACATACTACTCTATGCATACTATGTATTTGGACGTACTACTAATGGTGGTGTACTGTTTTGACGTACTATTTAGTACTTTAGTATGCGGTTTTGGATGCAGCCTGGGTGTCTTTGTGAGGCAGGGTTGATCTGGTCATGCCAGACAGACAGAGACAGACTGAAGGCTAGTCATGATACAGCCATGCCGATGAATCTCACCTGACACCACTAATCTATTCAGATATGTCTTCATGCACTACTTTACAGGCAGAGGAAGGTTAAGTCATTAACTGAACTTAATTAAAGGTTCACTTAGAGGTGATGAAGTCTAGTTTAAAGTTCAGATAGACCCAGTAAAGGGATGGTAATTTGATTCGACAATTTAAGAGTCAGACCAGTGCCACATAAAATGATAATGTTGTCACTCTATCCGAAACAGGAACTGGTCTTCCATTTTTTTTCCATTTTCAAGAATATGACAGAAGAGCAGAACTTAAGTTACCTTTTTTTTTTTTGCTTGCTTGTTTTACACTCACATGCACATTTAATCATTTAGCAGATGCTTTTATTCAAAGACAGGCAGAATCCAAACTGTGCAGGTCGCCCTGCATGCAGGGAGCTGTCTGGGGCTTATGTGCCAGAGTGACGTTCAGTATCAGACCAGATACAAATGCCATGAATGCAGAGGGAAAGTGTTAGTGCATCTTCCTCAGGGCATTAGTCTCTTTTTAACTCAGTTTCATCATCAGTTTTAGTGAAACAAAGAGAGATATAGACAAAGATGGAAGTTTAATTAATTATAAATAAATCATATTAGTCAGTAGAACTGTCTCTGTAGTATATGTTAAATATGGGAGAGGCCCTCATGTTCTTTGTCCATGTTGTATTCTGCCAGTGCACCTTTGACTGAGGGTTTGGATTCCTGATACACATGTGAGAAACGCTGGTGGAAAGTAGAAGAGTAAGCTAAAGACAGATAGAAAAGTGGACCTACAGTCCCAGACTGTAAACTTAATGAGGAATTGTCATCTGGAATGTGTGATCTGATGTGTGTTTGACAGCGCACACATCCAGTTAAAATGTTTCCTTTTCAAAAGTACGTCTGATATTTGACCATGTAAAATGGTTTCACGTGTATTGTAATCCATGGTGTGAGAGCTTATAAAAGCTTGTCTTTTTACAGAAAGAAAGAAAGAAAGAAAGAACAGAGACATGGGCTGGTGAATTACAGCTGCTGGATTTTCCCGGCATATCACGGATGAAGAGCTTGCCTTGAATCCTGCGGAGTGTGAAGACAGAGGAAAAGCACCGAGCGCGTGGCGTTAGATTTTTTCAGCGCCTCTGCATCCGGGCTTCGCGTAGCAGATGGAGAGATGGAACAGCGCCTGTCCACTGCTCATGCTCCCGCAGCTACTACTCACAACAACTTCTGGGAGGCGTATAATGCCCAAACCATAGGGATAGAGGGGTGTAAAAAATACCGATCAAAAGCTTTCGATTGAATATTATCAAGTGTGATACAATTATAGTGCTAAATTCTCTAAGCTCTTGCGTTCATAAGAGACCGTGCACGTGTGAGCGCAGCGTGGAAACCGATGTTATGACGAGGCAGATACAAGAAGGCATCAGTTTAGAACAAGTTCGATACAACCAGTATGTTTACAATGTTCTAACATTGTAAAAGAAAAATACAAACTGTGTAGAGTTTTGTTGTTGTGCATGGCTTTAACCGCTACTGTCAAATCCGAAAAAGGTGCGACACTTCACTTAATATGGTACGTGACTCTTAAGATTTGTTAGAAATGTTAAGCGTCGCCTGTGAAACACATCTCCGGTAAAATACCGTAAATTGAGGCACAAGTATATGGAACTTAATTCCACTATTGTGTTATTGTGTTGGATATTTGGTGAAAGCCTTTCACTATTGGCTGTTAAGCAACTGATATATGTTAACTGTTCAACGTGATAGCATGACAATTCGAAAACACATACTGTACTAGACAGCCCTTACACATTCTTACCACTTTTGCGATTTTAACAACATAAAACGTACACGTTTTACCGCCACCTAGTGGTAGAATCGAGTGGAGTGAGCGAAGTGACCAGAGGCGGATACAACGCAAAGAATTAAGGTTCGCCATTCCTTTATTTATACAGGTGGTCTCGTTTAGATCAAGATCTTGTGTTCAAGACAGATACAGTTACAACAGGAACCACATTCAGACGATCAGCAGATAGACACAAATCAAAGAAAACATGTACATATATCATTAAGAGAATAGAAGTTTGAGGTTTTAGATTTAAACATTTAAAACGAAATAAGTGTTTCAAGTTTCAATACGTTTTTACAGATTACTCAATTTAAAAGGAGCATAAAACCTAAAACCAGTTTTACAAAGTACAATATTTACCAGAGGTTTATTTAATACTAGGCTGTCCGGTGACCTTCAATTAAAATGACTGTATTTTAAAAGTGATTAAGGAAGAAACAATTTTATCAAGTAAAGCCTTAAAAAAATGAAATAAAACAAAAGAGCACCAATGCCCATTTTCAAAGTCAATACAGCGGTGAGTGTGATTTGTCAGTGATAGTGAAACACAGAGCACTGTGATACACTGTGTGTAGTGGCTTTCAGGTAGAGAAGGAAACATACAGCTGCACAGTACCACTGTAATCAAACACAGACAGTATTGATGACTGTTCTCTATTGTTAAAGAAAAACAAGCATTAATATTTAACCAGACACAGCATCAGCTACTCCAGTAAACTACAAATAATAGATACACACAGAAATCTTTCACACATATAAACCCTGATTTACACAGAAATCTTTCACACATATAAACCCTGATTTACACTGAAATCATTCACACATAAACCCTGATTCACACTGAAATCATTCACACATAAACCCTGATTCAGGAGTCAGAAAATCTTGAGTGACAGCCGTGAACTAACTGTATGATTACAGCTCTTTATTTCTGTTTCACAGCTCAGATATGATTTTCTCCAATCTGAAAATGTTTTCATTTTAATCTCTGTAATTAGAATGCTGGTCAGATCTTTTTTCCCATACATTGTATGGTAGCGCTGTCACCTCACAGCAAGAAGGTCTCGAGTTCGATTCCCGGCCGGGCAGCCAGGGTCCTTTCTGTGTGGAGTTTGTATGTTCTCCCCGTGTCTGCGTGGGTTTCTTCCCACAGTCCAAAGACATGCAGGTTAGTTGAATTGGAGATACTAAATTGCCCCTAGGTGTGAGTATGTTTGTCTGTGTGTCTGCCCTGCGATGGACTGGTGATCTGTTCAGGGTTTTTCCCTGCCTTTTGCCCTATGAGCACTTGGATAGGCTGCAGCACCCCCCGCGATCTCCAATTAGGATAAGCAGTTTAGATAATGAGTGAGTGAGTGTATTTTGAGTCAAACACGATAACTCTTTGTATAAAGCAACCTGTTTCACTGAATGCCAACTAACTTTGTTTTTAACTCCACCTTCATAAGATTGATATTTATAAAATGATAGTTATAAATTAAGAAAGTTGTGATGAAGTGATCTAACTGTATAATGTCTGTTATGATGAGTTGAACATAATGATGTGTGTGTGATGTGAGTTCATTCAGAGACAGTATCAGCTCTGTGCTCTTCCACTCTGACACTACACTGCACTGGTAAGATCCTCAGAGGGAGATTAGTACCATTATAGAATATTGGAAACATTCTCTGAGTAAAAGTGTGTATGACAGTGTGTATGTGTGTGTTGGTTAGAGGGTCAGAGAATGACAGCTTTCCTGTGTCCCAGTCCAGCTGAACTCTGACCCTCTGGAGTTTCTCATTGAATGTGAGTGGAGAGTCTGACTGTCCTGGGGACAGTGACCGATATTTCTCATTACGATAACTCACAGTCCATATTCCTCCCCAGACTCCAAATCCCTTCCTCTGGGCTGACTCTGTGATTACACCCAAACGCCAAAATGTTCCATTCTCAACATCAACATCCCAGCACTGTGTCCCTGAGTTAAAACCCTCAGAGCTCAGGACAAATTGATATAAATCAAATCTCTCTGGATTATCAGGAATCTGCTGTCTCTCATCACTGTATCTCACACTTGTCAGATCCTCAGACAGGATGAGTCGTGGATATGCAGTGTTGGGGTCCAGAATGACAGGAGCTGAAGAGAGAGAACAGAGACAGGGAGAGATGAAACACATTTTCATTTGAACTGTGTCATAATTCCAGAAACTCTAAGTCTCTACATCCTTTTAGAAACAGCCAATGTCACAGTAACAGACAGAATGTGTTTGAATGAAAATGAAGAGTGAACATAAAGAGAGTTAATTTTTCTCTTTGACTTCACGGCACTAAAACACATACAAGCACACACAAGTGTGTATATGTATGTAAAATTAATATATGTAAATAAACAAATGTAAGTAAAAAAACGTGATATTCAGTGTTAATGGATGTCAGTCATGCATTTCTCTCAGTGTCTTTTCTCATCATAGTCTTATGTCTCAGTGTGTTGAATCCAAACACATCAGCTCCATTCATTTCAACAGAGTGACAGTTATTGTGCTGTTCTCCAGCTGCAACACTCACTGTACTCAACAATCTCCTGCATCTTCTCCCACACTCTGAACTTGAGGTTGCCCAGGTGCTTTGCCACATGGATCAGTGCTCCTGAAAGCATGTGTGGATCCTGCAGTGTGTCCTGGGCTCTGGAATAACATTCAGGAGTCAGTGCTGCTGTGGCTTTGGTATCACAGATAAACAGAGAGTTAAGAGGTGACTGCTTTACCTTTTCTTTGTGTCCTCAAAGTTCTGTGAAAGGAGAGAAAATAATGGAATAATCAGCAGATATCTCATGAATGTTTATTAGGGAGAGAGAGACAGCGATAGATAGAGAGAGAGAGAGAGAGAGATGTGCCATTTGTTAGAACATTCGCGATCAGCAAAGAAAGGGTCATCACACACACTTGACTGAATTCTCACATTTTGGTCGAGGATGAAGATGGGGCAAACCACCTTCAAAGCCAAGTGAGAACCAATTTCCATGGTCACCTCTTCACAAACTGATGGACCAGTTTATAATAATCAACTGACCAAACACTGACCACTGCATCTACATGTGATCATAAGATAAGAACAGAATTTTGTTCCTGTCCTGCTGGGTTTAGGTCACCCTGGTGTCACCAAGACTGGATCAAAGCCAGAAATCACAAACAGACACAGGGATTAACTCTTCACTCTGCCCACAGTCCACTTCACCAAAGTGTCTGATCCCACACCGGTCTCACACACCATCCAACAAAGTCTGTTGTCCCTCCAGAAAGAGGAATTTCTGCTGCTCCAGTCTTCCTGCTTCCTGACTCCTGGGACACAGAATTCCATGTCTCATCAACCTGTGACGTCTGGATTGCAGAGTTGGAGACAATTATCTTCTTTTAGTCCGAGAAGACCAATTTTGGACCGTCTTTAGCCAGAGTGTAAACTAACCAGTCCCTTTTCTCTATGGCACTGACATGGGTTGAACAGTTCTCTCTCCAGATGACTGTAATCTTCTAAGTGAAACATACTAAGAAAATTCAATTGTGCAGTTGTGAAGAGACTAAAGTAGAGAAAGAAGAGAGTAAAGTTGAGAGAGAGAAGAGAGTAAAGTAGAGAGAGAGAAGAGAGTAAAGTAGAGAGAGAGAGAAGAGAGTAAAGTAGAGAGAGAGAGAAGAGAGTAAAGTAGAGAGAGAGAAGTATATCTCCACTGAATCTGGCCCTGACTACAAGATGGTGAAGGTGGTTCTATAGATACATGCATGTGACAAGTGTGTGTGTGTGTGAGTGTGTGTGTGAGTGTGCGCCCGTGCATGCGTGACAAGAAAATAAGGCTATCACACATCTAAAACATGTAAATTCATGAAGTGAATGTTGTTAAATGTCTGAATCTCTTTGTCATTTGCTTATGTCTGTAATCTCATTCACTCTATTAATCCTGGATCGATTACTTATTCCTTTGCGCCTACTCTAGAGGGAGCTCACAGTCGTCTCCTCATTCTAATTAAAAGTTTTATGAGGAAACACCACTTGAATCACATCCGTGATTTTTCTCCCCCTTTGTCAGGGGCACAACACACACTCACATGCACAGCTTTAATTAACTGAGTTGAACTGAACTGAATTGAATTGAATTGAATTGAACTGAATTGAATTGAATGAAAATGAGAGACCTTCACAGTGTATTGTGGTAATTTACCTTCAGGAATGAGATGTCTTCAGCTTTTATCTCCTCTTCTATGGCTCTGATTGAGTCTGAAAGACGTGATATCTCTCTACTCATCTCCTCAATCTTCTCCTTCATCATCTGACTCTTCTGCTCCTCTTCCTCCCTCACTGCAGCTATCCTGGCTGCCTCTTCATCTCGTAAAAACTGGTGAAGTTTCTCAAACTCCTCTTTAATCTGTTTTTCTGTGTCTTTGGCCTGACTCTAAAATGACAAACACAAAAATACACAATTACCATAGTGCACTGTACTCATGACAGTGAGTAATATCTCACAGTTATTGTTTAGTGTTAAATGACTGTATTGGTTTCATTGCTAATTATTCTCACCTTAATGTGCTCTGCAGTTTGATCACAGGTTTGTTTGACTTTTTCAAAGATCTTCAGTTTCTCCTGTAAGGGTTTCAGTGCAGTCTTGAGTTCCTCCTGGAGGGAAGTGAGACATCATTACAGACAGTCTGTATTTTCCACTTATATGTAGCACAGTGTGTGTGTATGTGTGTGTGTGTGTGTGTGTGTGTAATACACTAACCCATCCTCTATAAACTACATAGCCAAGACTTTACTGATCTGTCCTGGTCTGTGAAGATCACAGACACACAGAGACTGTATCTGACCTTTCACTGCTACATAAAATAGCTTTGACATAGACTGACCCTACAGTCTGTAATTAATGACTACCAATTACTATATTTCATACAAAAGACATAGCACTGCACCATGTGTTGAAATATCACATTTTAAGTTCAAGTTCAAGTTCGAGTTCAGAATGATAAAACAGCAGGGGGCTCAGTTGGGGCGGACGACACAGCCACAGCAGCGCAGGAAGCCACGAAGCCGCAGCAGCCATCATTTTAAACAGAGAAACAACATTTTGACCAATTTTTCTTTATTTCATTGTGCCATACAATCTGACAAAGTCAGCTACACAATTTTGTCAGCTTCTCCGGAATGTTCTATTTTAATTTAGGCAACTTCAAATTAGACATATGTAAAAAGTTGCAGTTTCTTCAATTAACCTAAACATTGATATGTCTAGTGAATAGTTTTCTTACCTTTCTGTCAATGTTGAGTTTCTCTTTGTGTTCACTGCACAACTCCTCAGACTCTGCTGAAGTTCTCTGACTTCTCTCTTGTAAGAAAGTCTCACACAGATTCTTTAGAGCCACGTTGTCCAGAGGCCAATCTCTTGAGGATCTTCTCATGCAAACTGGACAGCTCTTTGAATCCTGTTTTTCCCAAAACTGCTGCAGACAAACTTTACACACACTGTGACTACATGACAGGAGAACAGGATCCCTGAAGATATCACAGCACACAGGACAGGTGAAATCCTCCTCAGACAGCAACGATTTAGAAGCCATTTTATACAAGCTCCACTTCAGCAGTGACTTATTGAATTACACCTGAACTTTCACTTCCAGGTGTTTAGACATGAAAAAAAAACCCTTTGAAACTCACAAGAAATTCTGTCTCTTGTTGACCTCCACTCTAAGCTGTAGACTTTGTTAATCCTTTTGTCTTGGTTGGCTTGCCAACAACTGAATTATTATTTTTTTATTGTTGATAGAAGACTTGGTTTATCTGATCTGGACTTACACCCTGAGCTTTGACCTGGAATTTGCTTCCTTATTTCCAGGTGTGTCAGAGGATGGAGTTTTAGGTGAAGCTTTCTGATTGGTTCATGTTTTCTGTTCATAAAGTGTAGGTAATTCTCCCCCTAGAGGTCTATGGGACATACAGCTTCTCTACAGTGTAACACAAATTCACCCAGTTCAGTTTTTGAGGCCTTTTGTGGAGTCTGGTTCTGAGAGAAGAGGTTTTGTCTTCTGTATTTCAGGAGTCTCTGTTTTCTGTCTTTCACTCTGAAGTGCATTTTCCTCAGGGTATTAGTCTCTTCATTAATCAATTCTATCATCCATATTAATGAAACTGAGAGAGATATACACTGACACAGAACTAGATAGAAATGACCCGTTCTCTTAAACCTGTGTATGAGGAAAGAGTGGTTTATGTAGAGAGTGGTTTATGTGGAGAATGTGTTTGATTAGTTTAAACATGAGGTGGAATCTTCTCCAGATAATGACAAAATCTTGTGACGAGCCTCACTTTGTGTCAATATTTATAAAGTTTTATAGATGGGGAGCTGATCATTGAGCAGTGGGGGGTTTTTAGTCATATAATGAAGGAGAATCTTCATCACCAGTGATGGTCGTCTCTACAGCAGTGAAAATGTGTCTCTCTCTCTCTCTTGTCACATGGGATCACACTTCTACCAAACTGGTTTACGAAAATAATGTCATCAAATTACCACCTTGGTCAAAAATTAAGCACCAAAAAATCCAATGATTTCATGCGCAGTAAACTGACACACATTAAGTAGGAAATTCGATATGTTTTGATTTGAACTTCTACTGTTAGAGGACAACGACATCACTGTTAAAACAATCTAACCAGTGTTGGAGTTCATCCTACACTACATGAAAAGGAGAGTCACTTGTGCTAAGTGTGACGTGTGTGTGACTTGTGAGGGAAATTCTTCTATCTGGAAAAGAGTTGCTAAGTCACAGAAGAATCAACAAACACAGATTTCATGAATCAGTCTTTATCTCACGCGGCATGGGAGAAGCACACCTCAGAGATGAAGCACAGTGTTCACTGATGTTAAGGAGTGCAGAGCTTTTTATACAGTAGGACAAACAAGTCCAAGGACATGTGTGGGGGTTTGTCAGATAACTTATCTCATGGAACACAATAAACTTGTTTTTTATACCCCAGATGGTACTGACACACAGTTTCCTCAGAGGTTTTGTCTGTGTCATAGTACAATTTTAAAACTTAATCATGACAATAAGTCATAAAGCCCAATTTCCCTCTAAAAGTTACAATCGTAATGCAAAGTGCAGAGTATTTTACCCACAACTCCCTAAGTCTTCAGAGTTGCTTGAATCAGTTCTTCTCTCTCTAGTGGAACTGCAGCCTGTGCAGAGAGACGACCAAGAAGTCTGTCACTTTCAACGACGTCATACATAGCACACACAGCATATGATGGACAGGGTGAGCTGTCCACGGTATTTCTCACAGCTGAACCATCTACAAAGAACATAGGATCAGGCTTATGAAGGGATGTGTGTCAAACAAATCTTCACTTTGGTAAAAAGCGTCTGCCAAATAACTAAATTGTAAATTGTAATTCCAGGGGCGCAATGCGAAGGGGCAATTTGACGCTCAGTTTTATTGTGATCTCTGCTCACAAGGTATTAGAAATCCAACTGATGCACTGATTGTAAGTCGCTTTGGTAAAAAGCGTCTGCCAAATAACTAAATTCACATGCTTTTGATGTAGTTTCCACAACCTCCAGACAGGAGCCATCCTCAGCTGTGGGGAGGAGAGTTGAGGGGTTAAGGATAGAGAAGTGTCTAAGAGTGACGTGGGACATGGCTTACAATACATTCTGCCAGTGTAGCATCTTAGCAGGAGAAGGTGAGCGGTTTTATACTTGGAGAGTGAGAGAATGAACAGGACAAAGGACATGAACAGAGACAGGACGCACAGCTCCAAAGCAGCGTCAGTGGCGGCTGCTACAGCTCCTTAACAGGCCACCATAGCTCCCTCAGTTACAGAGAAGAGTTTAGAGTGACAGCCACACGGGCGTTTTCTGTCCCCTTTGGACAGAATGAGAAGAGCGGACATGAAACCGTCATCTTCAGACACAAAAAGATTGGTTTGGTTTGTTGTGGTCAGGGAGACCCAAACAGACAGAACTAGACAGAGCAGGTTTGAGGTCAGTAAAGGCTTTGTCAGTGTCACGGTTCCAAGTCAGAGAGTCAGTCATGGCCAAGTGTTCACCACTGTGTGTGATGTCATAGAGTAGTTGGGAGATCTGTACATAATGACAAATCCAGGGGCAGCAGTAGCCTATGAACCCCATAAAGGACATCATTTGTTGTTTAGTTTGCGGTTTTGGCACATCCAGAACTGCTTGGATGTGTTCAGGACCAAATTTTTGATCCTTCAGAGTAACAATATGGATGCAGCTGAAAACCCAGAGCTGACAAAAACTCTGTCCACAACTAGTGTGCCTTCACTACTCCCTGCCAATCAGTATTCCTCATATGTGTAGTATCTGTTTCCTGGAGAAAAGTGTGACATGCAATGTAGGAAACCTGGTGTTTATGAAATCTGTGGTAACACAGAGAAAAGCTTATCTGTCTCATGGGGAGCCGTGAGGTCCCAGGAATAGTAGTAATTAGTCCCTGGAACAGGGACACATGTCACAGGGCGCACGTCAGAGAGGAGAAATTGATGTAATCCCCAAAATGCACAGTCAATGGTTCAGATAGAGGCTCAAGACCTGAAATGCCTGATGCTCCTGCTGTTCTGGTAAATTTAGCTGTTCAGCTAGAGCATTAGGGAGCAAATTAAATTGAATCACAGAAACTTCCGCACCAGAATCTACAAGGAAAGTCATACACTTATCTTCTACAATGAGTTTCAGTTCAGGAGGTGTCCTATATCCATCTGTGATTTGTACATAGTGTCGATAGGTGATGACAGGTGTGTCTGCATCATTATCTAAAATGTGTTGCTCTTTGATCTGACCTGCCTCTGCTGTCTCCTCCGGTTGAGCTGACTGGAATCCTGGGGTAATGACAGAGAGACCTTGTGGATGCGCATAGGGCCAGGATCCTGCTTGAGCTTGAGGCTGCTCTCCTTGTCTGGGGCTCTGATCAGTGGGGTGACCACTCACCATATGTCCATATCCTTCACAGCTTTAGCATCTCAACCTGACGGGGTCTGGTCCACGATTGGTTATGGGGACCAGGTCTTGGTTATGTGGACCAGCCACCCTGCTTGTAGAACATCAACTCTGTTTTTTGTTTGTTTTTGATGAACATCCACCTTATGTCTCTCTACATGCAGGATATGAGTCCAAACCATTTGAGGTTTTGTTTCCCAGCCAGTGCATGTAGTCATGGTGTGGCTCATCAGACTGGGATGGAGGCCATTCACCAGGGGAGCCTTCAACAGGACTCCATGTGCAGCATGTCCTGGATCAGTACCAGAACGAACAGCAAAGACAGTTTCCATGCAGGTGTAGAAGTCAGCGACAGACCCACCCTCAGCCTCTATGGTGTTGTGGATCTCAGACCAGCTGGTTCTCAGAGGGAAGGGATTGTATACAGCAATGTAAAGGGCATCCATCATGCCACTAAACTCCTGTGTCCCAGGCCGGGGTAAGGTGGTCCAGGCTGAATGTTGGCCTACCTCAGTTTAAAAGACTTGCGAGACACACCTTCCGCTTTCTGAAGAGTGGTGTCATATATAGTAAGCATGGCTGTGATCCATTTCCCACCTCCAGACTTTTGGAATTCAGGCAACTCACTGGCTACTTCTCTAAGTTCAGATGGCTACCAGGGCCTGTAGACTAATACTTCTGGTTCCCATACAGCGACCACAACGACATCAGCGGTGGCAGGATGGGGTTGATGATTAGGGAACCATCATTGGCATCTAGGGTATTGCTCTAAGAGACACTCTGCCTCAGAGGTTATAAGGACTCTCGGCTGGAAGAAAACCTGGACTGGGAGAGGCGGTGTTAGTTTTGTCTTTCTTCATCACCTCCACACCCTGGGAGGTCCTCCCTAAACTGGATAGGGGGTAGGCAGGGAAGGGAGGATACAAAGTCATGGGAGAGGCAGAGGAGGAGGTGATGAGCAGGCTGTTTGATTCTGCTCATCTATCATCATCAGTCACTGAGTGTGTTTAGGGTGGGTCATTGTGCTGGTGTGTCATCATCAGTCACTGAGTGTGTTTTGGGTGGGTCATTGTGCTGGTCTGTCATCATCAGTCACTGAGAGTGTTTTGGGTGGGTTATTGTGCTGGTCTGTCATCATCAGTCACTGAGTGTGTTTAGGGTGGGTCATTGTGCTGGTCTATCATCATCAGTCACTGAGTGTGTTTTGGGTGAGTCATTGTGCTGGTCTATCATCAGTCACTTAGTCTGTTTTGGGTGGGTCATTGTGCTGGTCTGTCATCATCAGTCACTGAGTGTGTTTTGGGTGGGTCATTGTGCTGGTCTGTCATCATCAGTCACTGAGTGTGTTTTGGGTGGGTCATTGTGCTGGTCTGTTATCATCAGTCACTGAGTGTGTTTTGGGTGGGTCATTGTGCTGGTCTGTTATCATCAGTCACTGAGTGTGTTTTGGGTGAGTCATTGTGCTGGTCTGTCATCATCAGTCACTGATTGTGTTTTGGGTGAGTCATTGTGCTGGTGTGTCATCATCAGTCACTGAGAGTGTTTTGGGTGGGTCATTGTGCTGGTCTGTTATCATCAGTCACTGAGTGTGTTTTGGGTGAGTCATTGTGCTGGTCTGTCATCATCAGTCACTGAGTGTGTTTTGGGTGAGTCATTGTGCTGGTCTGTTATCATCAGTCACTGAGTGTGTTTTGGGTGAGTCATTGTGCTGGTCTGTCATCATCAGTCACTGAGTGTGTTTTGGGTGAGTCATTGTGCTGGTGTGTCATCATCAGTCACTGAGTGTGTCTTGGGTGGGTCATTGTGCTGGTCTGTCATCATCAGTCACTGAGAGTGTTTTGGGTGGGTCATTGTGCTGGTCTATCATCATCAGTCACTGAGTGTGTTTTGGGTGAGTCATTGTGCTGGTCTGTCATCATCAGTCACTGAGTGTGTTTTGGGTGAGTCATTGTGCTGGTGTGTCATCATCAGTCACTGAGAGTGTTTTGGGTGGGTCATTGTGCTGGTCTGTTATCATCAGTCACTGAGTGTGTTTTGGGTGGGTCATTGTGCTGGTGTGTCATCATCAGTCACTGAGTGTGTTTTGGGTGGGTCATTGTGCTGGTCTGTCATCATCAGTCACTGAGAGTGTTTTGGGTGGGTCATTGTGCTGGTCTATCATCATCAGTCACTTAGTCTGTTTTGGGTGAGTCGTTCTGGGCAGGAGCGCTTTGTGGAGAAACAGCATATGGAGGAGGCAGATCTCCTTCTCTGGCCCTACTTCTCTGTCGCTGTTTCCTCTTTTGTTTACGGACACCTTACTAGTCTTAAAAATGTCTCTGGTATATTTTAAATATGGGTGTATCCTCATGTTCTTTGTACATGTAATATTCTACCAGTTAACCTTTGGTTGAGGGTTTGGACTCACAAACACAGAGCACATGTCTAGTACACATTTAAACTGTAATTTATCATACTTGTCAGGAACATGTATAAACCTCTTTTAGTTTTCCTTTTTTGGTTGTTTTTCACTTTTGAGTTGTTAACTGGGAAAAACTGGGAAATTTTGGCACAATACAACATCACTAAAAACTTGTTTTATTGGTGTACAATAGTTTTCTATCCTCACAAAAAAACAATTCTAGATAAAAGAGTTTCTGATTTTGATGACGGTGATGTACATTTCAGACAGTTTTATCCAGATCATCCGGACCCAGTATTTCAGAAATAATCTGATCGGATTTTGGCTATCGGATTGGACCACATCTTGAAAATGGGTTGTTCAGAAGAAAAAAGGATTCTGGAATCAGATTAGATCACGAAATCCAGTCTTGGTTTTTATCTGGATCAAACTTTTAGCATGTGTTGCTCAAAACTTTTTTAGCGGGACTGGCATATTTTTGATCCAAAAAAATCAGGATTATCTTGATCCCAGCAGAGGGGTGGATTCAGGAATAAAATGTGATAAAACTTTAAGATTGGTCAAATAATACAACATTTGTGTCACATAGCATATATACTTTCGTTTATAAAAAAGGATTTTGCCCCCATAAAATAACCTCCCAAACCGCTGTCAGTATCACACAGAAATAACATATTTAATTTTAACCGTCAACTTAATGAAGCAGAACTCTGAACTATGTTCTTTATTTTGTTAACTATTAGACATTTAGCCTTTTTATGATTTAAAACACATGTTCAAAATATCCACAATGTATTTGTGAATAATGTATATTTGTTTGTTTTTATTTATTTGTTGTGGGTCAGATGAGGGGTCTGACTGTTTAAAAGACATTGAAAATAGAAGGGGAGGTTTGTATTGTTTTATTGTGTTTTATAAGTGACCCCATGCAGGCTATTCTACCTGTTGTTCTTAGCATAGCTAGTAGCCTGAATTGTGATATGTAGTCCCATTTGGAACACCGGTAATCCGGATTTGGTAATCTTGAAAAGTTTGTATCTGGATCAGGGTGATCCAATCCAGTGTTGGCACAAAAGTAAAATTGATTACCTCATCCTGGATAGCAAAACATGGGATTTCCAAATCTGGACCATTCTGATCCAGATTAAACTTTTTGAACAACTGGGACCTGGTGACAGCCGATCCTCTTTTGTTCCTAGTCTCTGTTTTCCCTGGTCAAACTCAATTAAATAAACTTTTAGTTTGTCTACAACTGCATACAGTCTCACCTCCACTTCGTCACATTGTTACCACTGTATTGTGCATTTCCCAGTCCATCCAGAGACAATATCAGATCCTTCACAAAACTACACATTTTCAGCGTGTCTGTCAAATGACTGAGACACACTGAAATCATTCACACATCAACCCTGATTCACACTGAAATCATTCACACATGAGCCCTGATTCACGCTGAAATCATTCACGCTGTTCCGTCCTTGCTGGACGTAAGACTAACTGGAGGTATCCAGCTAGACAGACAGCCAACATGCAAGGATGAATTCAAACTTTCTCTTTATTGTAAAACTGAAATAAACAGAAAATGACACAATCAGTTTCTTTCTTGGTACCAGACAACGCAGACAAGTTATATTGTCTCAGCAAAACAAAATATATCTTATGCCTGACAGCACAGCCCACCATCTACCATATAAACAGTAGCACAATTGCTAATGTCATTAGCCTAGTAAAACAACTTTTGTAGCCTTCAAAACCCACCATACATACAAACCAGCAACTTGTCGCATTCACACCCTAAACATTTCACACCCTAAACATTTCAAAACACAAGATGGCAAACTCTCAACACAGGATGACTATTTACAAGCATATGTGGGCCAAAACTCCACTGAGTGAAGAAATCGACTGCACCTCACAGACAAGTGGTTTGCTACTAAATTGAAGTCACATGACCACAAGCTTAACAAACAAAACTGCAACCATAAGAGGGCGCCAAACCTATGAAGTACATATCATTTCCGTCAAATTACAGCGTTACCAACACACACACACATAAACCCCAATTTACACTGAAATCATTCACACATAAATCCTGATTCAAACTGAAATCATTCATACACAGAGTAACAACCTTGTCTCCTCCCCCCTCTGGTTCCACCATTCAGCTTTCAGCATCACCGGCCTACTGATCACCAGGCTGGTCATCTTTTCATTGGATTATTGTTTGCACCTGTTTGTTCTGCTTCATTCAGATTGACCCATCTCTCAATAATTTACTGTGGTGCATTTGTTTTGTATACATGCAGCTGCCTTTTCACTGTTTCCTTTGCAAAGTCTCAGTTAGAGACCAGGCTCTGAATCCTTGAGTTCTTAATCCTAGTTGTAAGTCTGTATACCTGTTGGTTTATCTTGGTTCTCTGTATCTATTCCTGTATTCTGTTACCCTGATCTTCAATAAATAATCTGAATTGCACATGCATCCAGCTTGTTCTGAAACTGACAACACAAACCCTGACCTGTGATTCAGGAGTCAGATGTCATTTTTTTTACAATCAGAGAATCATGTGTGGCAGCCAACTGTGTGATTTACAGTTCTTCATTTCTGATTCACAATTCAGATGTGATTTTTTTTTTCAATCTGAGAATGTTTTCATTCAGTCTCTGTAAATAGAACTCTGGTCAGTGTATTGTTCCTCTACATATGTACTAAATGTCTATACATATATTGTGTCTAAGTAATGGTACATCTGTGTATGAAAAAGACCATTATACTAAATGCTATCTAAAACAGCACAGCAACACAATGTATTCTGTGTCCTGCTACATTCAGTAATCAGTTCACCAAGTTTTTACTCCACCTTCAAAAGACTGAAATTTATAAAAGGAAAGTTGTGATGGAACTGTGAAGTGATCTAACTGTATAATGTCTGTTGTAATGAGTTGAACATAATGATGTGTGTGTGATGTGAGTTCATTCAGAGACAGTATCAGCTCTAACTGGGCTGTTCCACTCTCACACTACACTGCACTGGTAAGATCCTCAGAGGAGGGAGATTAATAGCATTTAAGAATAATGGAAACATTCTCTGAGTAAAAGTGTATGTGACAGTGTGTATGTGTGTGTTGGTTAGAGGGTCAGAGAATGACAGCTTTCCTCTGTCCCAGTCCAGCTGGACTCTGATCCTCTGGAGTTTCTTATTGAATGTGAGGTGAGTGTCTGTCTGTCCTGGGCACTGTGACCGATATTTCTCATTATAATAACTCACAGTCCATATTTCACCCCAAGCTCCTACTCCCTTCCTGTGGACTGACTCTGTGATTGCACCCAAACGCCATGATGCACTATTCTCAACATCAACATCCCAGCACTGTGTCCCTGAGTTAAAACCCTCAGAGCCCAGGACAAATAGCCATGAATCAAATCGCTCTGGATTATCAGGAAGCTGCTGTCTCTCATCACTGTTTCTCACACCGGTCAGATCCTCAGACAGGATGAGTTGTGGATATGCAGTGTTGGGGTCCAGAATGACAGGAGCTGAAGAGAGAGAACAGAGACAGTGGGAGAGATGAAATACATTTTAATTTGAACTGTGTCATAATTCCAGAGGCTCTAAGTCTCTACATCCCCTTAGAAAAATACAATGTCACTGCAACATACAAACAGTGTTTGTATGAAAATGAATAGTGAACATACAGAGAACACATGTTGTTAGTGTAACTAAGATCATTCTGTTCTATTACTTATAGAACAGCTGCATTAAATATTTCACTCTGTAACCTCTTAACACCAAAACACCAAAGCTGGCCTGATGCATTAGCAAATTAAGTGGCTGCTTAGGGTACCCGTGGCCACCAGAGGGCCCCCAAGAGCACTTGAATGTCCCACGAGAGAGTTTGAATTTTTTTGTTTGGTGATCTGTTATATCAATGTCTCTGCCTCTGTCAGAGCTGGTGTTACATTCATGCTCATGCGCAGTGTAACGGACGTTAACTGCAGTTTGAAGCACAGTCAGTCAGACTAATGTTGAGTTACTGTCCTCTCCTTGGCATCAATGGAAAAAGCAGCCAAAAGTAATGCCATAAAAAGGACATATCCTTCTGTTTATCTAAGTTATTTGACTTTAACTGTAGTTGATTGTTGTTCTTATGACAGAGTATTAGGGCCACTTTGAGGAAAAAAGATTCTGAGATTTCGAGAGTAAGGTCGTATGAAGTCATAATTTAATCAAATTCTGCTCAGGGCCCCATAAAGGCTTGGGCCAGCCCTGCAAAACACGCACTCATATGCACTGCCCAGCCACAAATTCATAAACACTGATGTCTCTCATGAGGACCAACTTTACAGACTCTACAGACTCACTGTCTGTACACAAAACATTTCTCTCAGTGTCTTTTCTCTCTTCATAGTCTCATGTCTCAGTGTGTTGAAACCAAACACATCAGCTCCATTCATTTCAACAGAGTGACAGTTATTGTGCTGTTCTCCAGCTGCAACACTCACTGTACTCAACAATCTCCTGCATCTTCTCCCACACTCTGAACTTCAGGTTGCCCAGGTGCTTTGCCACATGGATCAGTGCTCCTGAAAGCATGTGTGGATCCTGCAGTGTGCACTGGGCTCTGGAATAACATTCAGGAGTCAGTGCTGCTGTGGCTTTGGTATCACAGATAAACAGAGAGTTAAGGGGTGACTGCTTTACCTTTCCTTTGTGTCCTCAAAGTTCTGTGAAAGGAGACAAAACAGAATGATGAGAAGATATCTAATGAATGCTTATGATTAATTCAGGAGAGAGAGAGAGAGAGAGAGAGAGAGAGAGAGAGGGAGAGAGAGAGAGAGAGAGAGAGAAAGAAGTCCTGACCAACATTAACTGCTGAAGAGAAACGACAGTTTCCATGTTAAAATGAGAGAAATGCCTACATTACACTACAATATACAGCCAGTGGACAGTAAAGGAAGCATTGCAACATCACACACAGAAAAACAAAACATATCAAATCTAAAGAAATAACATTTAAATCACAAGAGAGGGAGAGAAGAGAGACAGACTGAGGGACATTATTGTCAGAGAGGAGAGAACAGAGATTTAAGGGACTTTCATCTCAGTCTAAAACAGGGGTGACGTCCCGAGAACTGAAGTGCATCAGACTTCTTTAAAAGTAATCATTACTTCTTTAGAATTTCATAGCAAATTTCATCCTCTGTATTTAACCCATCCTACACTGAACACACACACACTGGGAGCAGTGGGCAGCTGCAGTGCCTGGGGAGTGGTTGGGGGTTAAGTGTCTTGCTTAAGTGCTTTGCTTGAGGGCACTTAAGCCATGTATGTTTCATGACGTCCAGGGGATCAAACCAGAGACCTTTTGGTTACAAGCAAGCCTCTATAACCTTTAGGCCATGGACTGCCTCAAATGAAAATGAGAGACCTTCACAGTGTATTGTGGTAATTTACCTTCAGGAATGAGATGTCTTCAGCTTTTATCTCCTCTTCTATGACTCTGATTGAGTCTGAAAGATGTGATATCTCTCTACTCATCTCCTCAATCTTCTCCTTCATCATCTGACTCTTCTGCTCCTCTTCCTTCCTCACTGCAGCTATCCTGGCTGCCTCTTCATCTCGTAAAAACTGGTGAAGCCTCTCAAACCCCTCCTTAATCTGTCTCTCTGTGTGTTTGGCCTGACTCTGAAATGACAAACAGAAAAATACACAATTACCATAGTGCACTGTACTCATGACAATGAGTAATATTTCATTCATTTCATATTTCGTAATATTTTGTTTAGTGTTAAATGACTATATTGTTTTCATTACTAATTATTCTCACCTTAATGTGCTCTGCTGTTTGATCACAGGTTTGTTTGACTTTTTCAAAGATCTTCAGTTTCTCCTGTAAGGGTTTCAGCACAGTCTTGAGTTCCTCCTGGAGGGAAGTGAGACATCATTACAGACAGTCTGTATTTTCCACTTATATGTAGCACAGTGTGTGTGTATGTGTGTGTGTGTGTGTGTGTGTGTGTGTAATACACTAACCCATCCTCTATAAACTACACAGCCAAGACTTTACTGATCTGACCTGGTCTGTGAAGATCACAGACACACAGAGACTGTATCTGACCTCTCACTGCAACACAAAACAGATTTGATACAGACTGACCCTACACTCTGTGATTAATAACTACTAATTAATTACTACTAACAATCTGTGATTAATGACTACTGATTTCTGCATTTCATACAAATGCATAAAGTACACCACACACTGAGTTATGACTTAAATAGAGAAACAACAGTTTGTGTTGTTTATTTCCTTGTGCAAGGCATGATGGCATACAGGTTTGCCAGGTTTCTTGAAATTCTAAGCTTATTTTATTTGAGGAGGCTTCAGATTACATATAAAACATTACTGTAGTCTTTAATTAATGTAAATATTGATAATTTTGGATATTAATTAATCGTTTTAGTGAACTGTTTTCTTACCTTTCTGTCAAGTACAGCTTCATCTATTGGACAGAATTTGTGGTTTGTGTGTGTTTTTGAAGTCTGACACACCAAACACACAGGCTGTTTATCATCCACACAGAAGAGTTTGAGTTTCTCTCTGTGTTGACTGCACAACTCCTCAGACTCTGCTGAACTTCTCTGACTTCTCTCCTGTAAGAAAGTCTCACACAGGTTCTTTAGAGCTAAGTCCACAGGAGGGTGTTCTTTTGAGGATCTTCTCCTGCAAACTGGACAGTTCTTTGAATCCTGTTTTTCCCAGAACTGCTGCAGACAAACTTTACACACACTGTGACTACATGACAGGAGAACAGGATCCGTGAAGATGTCACAGCACACAGGACAGGAGAAATCCTCTTCAGACATCAACGCTTTAGAGGCCATTTTATACAAGCGCCTCGTTGGGTTGATTTTTCCATTAAATGAGCCGCTTTTTGGAACTGAACTGACACCGTCAGCTTTACTTGTTTATTTTCAGGGGTGGCAGAGGGTGGAGTTTTGGGTGAAGATTTCTGATTGGTTTATGCTTTCTGTTAAGATTTATATCAGTGTGGGTAATTCTACTCCTAGAGGGCTATCAGATATACAGCTTCTCTACAGCGTAACAAAAATGCACCCAGTTCAGTTTATGAAGCATTTTGTGGAGTCTGGTTCTGGGAGAGGAGGTTCTGTCTTCTGTATCTCAGGAGTCTCTGTTTTCTGTCTGTCATTCACTCTGAAGTGCACTTTTCCTCAGGGCATTAGTCTCTTTATAACAGTTTGATCATCGATATTAATGAGACTGAGAGAACTATAGACTGAGAAGGAAATGGATAGAAATGACCTGTTGTCTTAAACCTGTGTCTGAAGGTGAACCAGAGAGAGTGGTTTATGAGGAGAATGAGTTTGACTTATTTTACTGATGGGTTGGAAATTAGTTAAGATTCCAAGATGACAAGAGTTTCATTTATAAGGCTTTGGTAAGACTTCATAGCTGTTGGTGTGTAAGATGTATTCACTGGTGAACTGGTCCTTTTAGACAAAATCCTCTTGAAACTTTTTTTTTTGCATGATAGGCATGTTATATGTGCCTGATGAAGTAATGAAGTGCTTTCCTCCTTTGCAGTAGAAAGGTATGGGATCTGTCTCCTGTCTCCTTCTCTGTGTTTGTGAAGCCAAACTCACAGCAGCACTGACTCCTGAATGTTATTCCAGATCCCAGTGCAGAGTTCCAGAGCATCAGTCCAAATGCACACTGCAGGATCCGCACACGCTTTCAGGAGCACTGATCCATGTAATCTAAGATGGACAACCACCTTTCAACAATCAACTGTTCTTTTTGTTTTCTTTCATTTTTTCTTCTTGTATTATCTGTATGTCAAAAACACATGAGGGAACATCTGTGAACACCACTAACATCTTTATCTTTATCTGACTGAATATTACAGAGACTTGACTTATTCTCTCATTCTACTGGCTTCTGCTCTGTCAGACCTGACAATGGCCTTTGTCTTGTTCAGTCATCAATACAGAGTAACACACACACATTGTAAGCAAGCAGACACTGTCATACTGTTACACATATTTCACTGATTCACTATGGTGTTCTGTTTTATTGTATGTTTGTGCAGTGTAAGTTAGTACTAATGCATGTTACCTACTATAGTCATTTCTTTCTCTTTTTTGTTACAGAGTCTGTATCTCTTCATACATAACTCAACCCATCACACTGTTAAACTCTCACACTGTTAAACCCTCACACTGTTAAACTTCAGGTAAAACTCCTGTGTCAGTACTACAGACCTACAGAGCCCTGCACACTCAGGACATTCACATGAAACAAGAACAGAATACAGACGGGTTCTCACAGCACAGTGTCTCACCTCAGGTGTTTGACTGCAGTGTGTAACAGGCCTCTGGTGCCCCCTAGTGGCACTTCATTAATAGTACAGATCTGTATTGATGTAGGTTGATTGACAGACCTTCTTGTGGAATTCTTGATCCGGTATTAAATTCTTACTGAATAATATGCAATTTGCAGGTTCGGGGAGCCTTGGATCTCAAATGAGAAATGTCCAGTGAGAAATGATCTGGTTGTGAGGACTTGAAAGACAGAGAACCACCCACCAAGTTTGTTTCCCTCTGACTGGACAGTTAATGACTCATTAGGAATAAACATGTTCTTTATATTCTGTCTGAAAACTCATGAGGGCTAGCAAAGACATCTCTACAATTCATTTTAAGATCATAACTTATTTGTCTAGTGGTGTTGATATAGTGCACTTATTTTAATGGACTATTATTAAATACACCATAGTGCTACACATTACTCTGTTTTATGGTTTTATGAAGAGATATGACTCATCAAAAATGTTTTTTCACCTCATAGACATGCTGGATGTGACTGATGAGATGATGAAATGTTCTCCTCTTTAACAGAAGGGCAGAAAGGTAAGACATCGTTCTCTTGTCTCTCTCTTCTCTGTGTTTGTGAAGCCAAACCCACAGCAGCACTGACTCCTGAATGTTATTCCAGAGCCCAGTGCAGAGTTCCAGAGCATCAGTCCAAATGATTTCACAGAGAAACACTGATGAATGATGGGAAACTGATCACTGAGGAGTAGGTGGTGTTGAGTCTCAGTCACGGAATGAAGGAGAATCTTCAACACCAGTGGTGGTCGTCTCTACAGCAGTAAAAATCTCTACTACACTAGTATTCACTGTGACGTGTGTTTACTTTAAGTTTTTAGAGCTGGTTGGGTCAGTTCTCCTCCCTCTAGTGGAGATGATAAGGGACCCAACCCTAAATTTCACACACAGGGAGAACAGTTCATAGCTAGTGTTTCTAACTACAGGGATACAGTGACTGGTGACCAGTATTGTTTGGTTACAGGTGAATGGACATATTGGAAGACAGTTTTATAGAGAAAATGATTAAATAATGTCTTAATTGTGTCACGGCTTCAGCCATGTTTCTAGTTTTTCCTTATGTTCTAGTGTTGCCCTTTCCTCATCTCTCCTGTGCTCCCCCTATTGTTGTGTGTGTGTGTGTGTGTGTGTGTGTGTGTGTGCGTGCGTCCATCTGTCTGCGTGTGTGTGTGTCCGTCTGTGTCTGGCTCTGTATGTGTGTGTGTGTGTGTGTGTCTGAGTCTGTATGTGTCTGACTCTGTGTGTGTGTGTGGGGGGGGGGGGGGGGGGGGGGGGTTTGGGCGCTTCTGATTCCCAATCAACTGACACACCTGCAGCCCATCTACTCATCTACTCTGCTGCACCTGTACCCTGGTTTCCCATCCACTCACAGCCAGTGTGTTGTCTCAGACAGTCTGGATTCCTCACTCTCTTGTCTGCCTGTCTTCCCTGCCTGCTCCTCAACCACCATCCTCATCTTCAGTCACACTCTCCGCCCACAGTTTGCTGGCTGTTATACACTTCGACCGATCTCCACTCATCTGTCTCGTCCTCATCAGACGCTATTTCCTGCCCGTTAAATTCTCCACCAGCACCATTTCCCGTAACTCAAACCTACAAAAAATCTTCCTCTGAATTTCACTCCGTGTCTGTGTCCTGCGTTTGGTATCACTCCATTGGTTGCAACAAAATATTTGTGTGTATATTGTCAAATTTGTAATAATTGTGTAATGTGAGTCAGGTTAAAGGGGATTCAGGGGTTCTGTGTGTCCCCGCCCCCTCTCTGTCCTCCTGACTGATGACTCACAGGGGCCCTGTGGTGTCAAACAGTAGCTCAAACACTAAACTTACTATTACTTAATATTACACATGATAGTGTTGACAGGTTTTATTTTTGGAGAGGGGAACATATTTAGGATCTGATTTTTAAACAGGTTTGTGCTCTTCAGACAATCACACAAACTTAGTCATGGGTCCATCACCATATTTAATTATATCAACATCTTAATACAGAATCTCAGAAGGGAAGTGTCTATTTTAATGAAACTGTAAACTTTTCAGATGGAAAACATCATATCAGACAAACAGCTGATACCTCATTTTTGTGTCAGAAAGAGAGACCATCTCTCTGTCAGAAAACTCCTCAGGGTCTTTTTATTTATACTGAAATGATCTCTGTTCTAATCAATACACTGACATGCAACATGTTGTAATGTTTCTCACTCCCTGTCTCTGCTGGTCATTTTCAGTGAAGTTTTCATTGTTTTAGTCAGAGTCCTGTTTTCCTTGGCTCCATCAGTTAATCATTCAGTCACTCTGTGTACCTGTTTTTATTCATCAGGTCTGGTTCCTGTTGTGTGTCAATATCACTTTGTCTTTGTCTTTGTGAAGTCTTGACTGTAGCTGATGACTGGGACCCTGTGTTACCTTGAGTGCTGTAAGTCTGAGAGCTATTGTGAATTTTGCCTGAAGTCTTGTCTGTATGCTGTCCCCTTTTTCCTGTTCTGTCCCCTGTGCTAACCGCCACCCTGTTTACTGTGCTGGTACCTGTCCTGTTACTGGCCCTGTTTCCTGGTCCCTGGTCTAACTCTTGGTCCAGTAAATTGCTGGTTATCTGCATATGAACCCAGTTTCTGGTTCATTTCATGACACGTGTAAATTCACTTGATTCAGTGAACTCAGATGAAAAAACTAAAACTTATTCACCAGTCACACTTTCTCTTTTTCTTTCTTTTTTTGGATCACAGTCTCTCAGTGTCAGAGATACATGAGGGATTATCTGTGGACACCACTCTAATGCCTTTATGCAGCATCTGAAGAGATGATTTGTAGTTTGGGGAAGTATTCAAGCATTAAGTTTGATACAGAGTGTTCTTATTAATTATAAATAAATCATATTAGTCTGTTTAACTGTCTCTGTAGTGTATGTTAAATATGGGAGTGGCCTCATGTTCTTTGTCCATGTTGTATTTTACCAGTTCACCTTTGACTGAGGGTTTGGATTCACACACACAGAGGACACGTCTGGTACTCAAACCAGCTTCTACACTTCAGTTCCACTTTATGTTTTTAGTCACATTTAACATTAAACTGTCATTTATCATTCTTGTCATAACCGTGTCTCAACCTCTTGTTTTTATTGTTGTCAGTTTTTTTCTTTCAAAAACTTCTCTAGATAAAATACTGTGTTTCTGATCTTTATCACTGTATTGTTCATTTCAGCCAATTTTATCCAGTTCATCCAAAGACAATATCAACCCCTTCACTAAATTACTCATGTTCAGTGTGTCTGTCAAATCAAATCTGAAATCATTCACACATACACCCTGATTCACACTGACATCATTCACACATAAACCCTGACTTGTGATTCAGGTGTCAGATAATGATGAAAAAATCTTGTGACAGCCATGAACAAACTGTATGACTACAGTTTCTCTTTTCTGATTTACAACTCAGATGTGATGTTTGTCCAATCTGAAAATATTTTCATTTTAATCTCTGAAATTAAAACTCTATATTATCATATATGCATATTGTTGCTCTATATGTTGGCCATGCTTATATTTGAGTCTTTGTATAAAACAGCCCATGATATGGAACACCATCTAAAACACCACAATAACACAGTGCATTCTGTGTCCCACTCCAGTCAGTAATCAGTTCACAATGTTTTTACTCCACCTTCAGAGGAGTGATATTTATAAAATGACTGTAATAAATTAAGCTGTCATGTAACTGTGATATGATCTAACCTAACTGTATAATGTCTGTTATGATGAGTTGAGCATAATGATGTGTGTGTGATGTGAGTTCATTCAGAGACAGTATCAGCTCGAACTGTGCTCTTCCACTCTCACACTACACTGCACTGGTAAGATCCTCAGAGGAGGGAGAGACCTGTAAGTACAGAATAGTGGAAATATTCTCTGAGTAAAAGTGTGTGTGAAAGTGTGTATGTGTGTGTTGGTCAGAGGGTCAGAGAATGACAGCGTTCCTCTGTCCCAGTCCAGCTGGACTCTGATCCTCTGGAGTTTCTTATTGAATGTGAGGAAAGTGACTGACTGTCCTGGGGACCGTGACCGATATTTCTCATCATAATAACTCACAGTCCATATTCTACCCCAGACTCCTCCTCCCTTCCTGTGGACTGACTCTGTGATTACACCCAAACGCCAAAATGTTCCATTTTCAACATCAACATCCCAGCAGTGTGTCCCTGAGTTAAAACCCTGAGAGCCCAGGACAAATGCACATATATCAAATCTCTCTGGATTATCAGGAAGCTGCTGTCTAACACTGTATCTTACACTGGTCAGATCCTCAGACAGGATGAGTTGTGGTTCTGCAGTGTTAGGGTCCAGAATGACAGGAGCTGAAGAGAGAGAACAGAGACAGTGGGAGAGATGAACCACATTTTCATTTGAACCGTGTCATAATTCCAGAAGCTCTAAGTCTCTACATCCCTTTAGAAACAGCCAATGTCACTGTAACTGACAGAATGTGTTTGTATGAAAATGAAGAGTGAACATACAGAGAAAACATGTTGTTAATGTAACTGAGGTCATTCTGTTCTATCAGTTATAGAACATAAGTACTGAATTTTTCACTCTGTTACACACACACATGCGCGCGCACACAGACGCGCACACACACACACACACAAACACACACACACACACACACACACACAAGCTGACTAATAATTGTACACAAACAGTGTGTGAAATCTGACATGGAGTATATTTGTTTGTTCAAATGTCTTAAAAAGTAAATCTAAGTTAATAATTGTGAGTTAAAATGTGAAACTCAGGGTTACTGGATGTCTTTTACATTGATTAAACTGGTATGAAATGTGACTAAAACTTCATAATGTTTGTTTAAAATTTGGGGTCGTTCAGTTTAAGCTTGAGTTTTCTTCTTCTTTCTCTTTTTCTCTGTGATTTTTCTGTCAAAATAAAAAGTCAAAACTCTTTCTGAATATTTTCCTCAGGTTATGGTTTCATGTATGACATGCTACCACAATAACTAAATCAATTCAGATCTCATTTTCTCTCTTTTTACTTTTTCGCACTGTCAAAAAATCCTCTACAAACCAAAACCACAAGTTCATTACCACTGTCTGTCTCTAATGAGGACCAACTTTACAGACTCTACAGACTCACTGTCTGTCCCCAAAACATTTCTCTCAGTGTCTTTTCTCTCTTCATAGTCTCAGTGTGTTGAATCCAAACACATCAGCTCCATTCATTTCAACAGAGTGACAGTTATTGTGCTGTTCTCCAGCTGCAACACTCACTGTACTCAACAATCTCCTGCATCTTCTCCCACACTCTGAACTTCAGGTTGCCCAGGTGCTTTGCCACATGGATCAGTGCTCCTGAAAGCATGTGTGGATCCTGCAGTGTGCACTGGGCTCTGGAATAACATTCAGGAGTCAGTGCTGCTGTGGCTTTGGTATCACAAATAAACAGAGAGTTAAGAGGTGACTGCTTTACCTTTTCTTTGTGTCTTCAAAGCTCTGTGAAGGGAGACAAAACAGAATGATGAGAAGATATCTAATGAATGTTTATAATGAAAAAGAGAAAGAGAGAGACAGAGACAGAGAGAGAGAGTGATGTTCTTGGCCTGTTCAACATTAGCTCTTGAAAAGGAACATTTCCCATTTTAAAATGAGAGAAATGACAGTATACAGTCAGTGGACAGTGAAGGAAGAATTGCAACATCACATACACACACACACACACACGGAGAAAGACAGAGAGAGAGTGAGAGAAAGACACACACACAAATACAAACTCAAAACACTGTTTTCCAATAAATCTCTTTTTTTTTTATGATGAATCACTTTGGATTAATGAGCTTGGGCATTGCTTAAAAGTCAAGGCGGAAACTGACAGTTATTTTCCTTTTTTTGTGATTGTAAAATGTAAGCATGCAAATCAACCCCAAACATGAGCAAATCAAATGCAGAGACACTAGTCTGCAGTAGCCAATCAGAGAGACAGAATCCCCCCTCCCTCTCCCTCTCCACTGACTTTATTCTAATGAACTATTCATCTGATTTCAAAAATGACTCCTCAAGAAAACAGCACAAACAAAAACTCCTGAAGGAAAGATCCTGTTTGGTGATCTACACAGTAGGTGTCATGTTTTTTGGGAATGTTGTTCTTTTTTTGTCCATGCGGGGTCCTCAGTCTTAGTTTTGGTTCCTGTTTAGTTCATTATTGTTGTACTGTTTGCACCTGTGTCTTGTTCTTTCTGTCTATTTAAGTCTTCTGTTCTGCTCAGTCTTGAGTTGTTACCCTGTGTGCAATTCCTGATCAAGGCTTCTTGTAAGCGCTGTGTGTTTTCTTGGATTGCCCCCCTGTTGCTGAACCTGTTTTTGCCTGTTTTTTTGGACTAAGATTCTGCCTGCCGTCTTCTCTGGATTTGATGCTGGATATCTCTGCTTACTGGTTTTGACTTCTGCCTGGAACTGTTTACTGATTTTTGCCTGACTCCCTTGTATACCTCTGCCCAGATTTACCTATTAAAAGGAACCACCTTACTGAATCACTTTTCCCTTGCTCTGTGCATTTGGATCTTCCATTTGGTGGCACAAGGGTAAAGCCCTGGGCTTCCATGCCAGAGCCCCGGGTTTGATTCCAATCGTTACAGCAGGACACAAAGGCATTGTCTAACCCAGAATTCCAAAACCTGTCCTTTTCATAATTTTTTCGATTGGCAAAGGGTCATCACACACACTTGACTGAATTCTCACAGTTTGGCTGAGGATGAAGATGGGGCAGACCACCTTCAAAGCCAAATGAGAACCAATTTTCATGGTCACCTCTTCACAAACTGATGAACCAGTTTATAATAATCAACTGACCAAACACTGACCACTGCATCTACATGTGATCATAAGATAAGAGAATTTTGTTCCTGTCCTGCTGGGTTTTGGTCGCCCTGGTGTCACCAAGACCGGATCAAACCCAGAAATCACAAACAGACACAGGGATTAGCTCTTCACTCTGCCCACAGTCCACTTCACCAAAGTGTCTGATCCCACACTGGTCTCACACACCAACCAGTGAAGTCTGTTGTCCCTCCAGAAAGAGGAATTTCTGCTGCTCCAGTCTTCCTGATTCCTGACTCTTGGGACACAGAATTCCATGTCTCATCATCTTCTGACGTCTGGATTGCAGAGTTGGAGATGATTATCTTCTAGTCCGAGAGGACCAATTTTCGACTGTCATCAGCCAGAGTGTAAACTAACCAGTCCCTTTTCTCTATGGCACTGACATGGGTTGAATTTCTCTCTCTCCAGATGACTGTATTCATTCACCTCCTTCTGAGTCAAACACACTAAGAAACTTGGACTGTGTTAATCCAGACTTGTCTCAGAGACCTCTCCTCTGTATTATTAGTTCTGACTTATTTCTGATCACCTCACATCACACACGCTCCTTCCTCCTGTGCTGCTGTGGCTGTGTGGACTACCCCGGTCCAGCTCCCCCTGCTGTTTTCTTATCCTTTAGTTCTGTCTACTAGTGTGTTTTCATCTTCATTATCTCTGTGTTGTTTGCAATTCCCCCACTGGATCGGCACCTGTTGCACACCTGTCTGGCCGTGAAGGGGTCTCTCTCTCTGTGGCCCTTCTCAAGATTGCTCCTATTTTCCCCTAGCATCTGGGTCATTTGGGGAGTTTTTTCTTGCCCACTATGAGGATTAAGCCTTGGTTGTTGTAATCCTGTGGGCATGTAAAGCCCATTGAGACTGTAAACAGTGATATTAGGCTTTAAATAAACTTAAACTTGTAAAAGTCTGTTCAACATTCTGCCGTTCACTGCTTTTTCATGTGATGTTGTGTTTCTTTTGTCTTGGCTGTCTTGTGTTTATCCTGTTTCAGAGAACCTGTTTTAATCTCCTTTTCTTTCATCTGCTATTTCTGTTCTTTTATTGCTGTCTATGAACATACCATTAAAATGTATTTAGATCTTTGGCTGTGTGTTTTTCTGTCTCTCTTGTCATATCAGCTTGACCAACTCTAAGAACTGATGTGTTCAGTAAATGTGTGACTGAGTTTTCTGTCAGGACTAGTGCCCCCTACTGTCACCTCCCCCAAAATCACCTACAACATAAAACACACAGACGTCAGCCGGTTAATCTCTGTATCAAAACAACACGGTGCCTGGTCATATCCCCATGTTTCTGTTCTGTTTAAGAGAGAAGGGATTTATGATGTATGAAACAATAGCAATGAAAGAAAATGAAAACCCTGACATGCAAAAGCAGAAAGAGAGAAGAGAGTAAAGTAGAGAGAGAGAGAAGAGAGTAAAGTAGAGAGAGAAGAGAGTAAAGTAGAGAGAGAGTAAAATCCATCTCCACTGAATCTGGCCCTGACTATAATAAAGCAAGATGGTGAAGGTGGTTCTGTAGGTCACCCTACACTCTCCTCTAGTATATTATTTAAACTGAAATAATGTGACCTCTCTGAGTTTCCCACAATGAACAGTTTCCCTGTGTATTAGGAGAGAAAGATGAATGCGTCCAAATAACTGTTGAATATACATGTGTCTGACATGACCAGAGAGACAAAAGGAGAGATGTTTATGATCTCTGTTACCCAAAATCTCTATTAGACACACACCTACACACACACAAACACACACAAAACAGAGACATTCATGCACATATGACAAGTGTGTGTGTGTGAGTGAGCACCAACAGCATGACAAGAAAACACTTCCAAAAAACAGCACTAAAAAGATGTAAATTCTTGAAGTGAATGTTGTTAAATGTTTGAATCTCTTTGTCATTAGTGTATGTCTGTAATCTCATTCACACTATTAATCCTGGATCGATTACTTATTCCTTTGCACCTACTCTAGGGGGAGCTCACGGTCGTCTCCTCATTCTAATTAAAAGTTTTATGAGGAAACGCCACTTGAATCACATTCGTGATTTTTTTCCCACTTTGTCAGGGGTACAACACACACTCACATGCACAGCTTTAATCAATTGAATTGAATTGAATTGAACTGAATTGAATTGAATTGAATTGAGAGACCTTCACAGTGTATTGTGATAATTTACCTTCAGGAATGAGATGTCTTCAGCTTTTATCTCCTCTTCTATAGCTCTGATTGAGTCTGAAAGACGCGATATCTCTCTACTCATCTCCTCAATCTTCTCGTTCATCATCTGACTCTTCTGCTTCTCTTCCTCCCTCACTGCAGCTATCCTGGCTGCCTCTTCATCTCGTAAAAACTGGTGAAGTTTCTCAAACTCCTCTTTAATCTGTCTCTCTGTGTGTTTGGCCTGGCTCTGAAATGACAAACAGAAAAATACACAATTACCATAGTGCACAGTACTGATGACAGTGAGTAATATCTCATGGTTATTGTTCAGTGTCAAATGATTGCATTGTTTTCATTACTAATTATTCTCACCTTAATGTGCTCTGCTGTTTGATCACAGGTTTGTTTGACTTTTTCAAAGATCTTTAGCTTCTCCTGTAAGGGTTTCAGTGCAGTCTTGAGTTCCTCCTGGAGGGAAGTGAGAAAGCATTGCAGACAGTCTGTATTTTCCACTTATATACAGCATAGTGTGTGTGTGTGTGTGTGTGTGTGTGTGTGTGTGTGTGTGTGTGTGTGTGTGTGTGTGTGTGTGTGTGCGCGTGTGTGTATGTGTATGTGTGTGTGTGTGTGTGTGTGTGTATGTGTGTAATACACTGGCCCATCCCCTATAAACTACACAGCCAAGACTTTACTGAACTGACCTGGTCTGTGAAGATCACAGACACACAGAGACTGTATCTGACCTTTCACTGCTACATAAAACAGCTTTGATATAGACCGGCTCTCCAGGCTGTAATTAATGACTTCTAATTACTGCATTTCATACAAAATACATAACACTGCACCATACATTGAAATATGATGTTTTAAACAGAAAAACAACATTTTGACCAAATTTTGTTTTTCATTGTGCAAAACAAACTGGTAAAGTCAGCTACACAATTTTGCCAGCTTCCCCAGATTTTTATATTTTATTTTAAGAATCTTAAAATTAGACATATGTAAAAAGTTGCAGTTGCCTTCAGTTAACCTAAACATTAATATCTCTAGTGAATTGTTTTCTTACCTTTCTGTCAAGTGCAGCTTCATCTATTGGACAGAATTTATGGTTTGTGTGTTTTTTGGAAGTCTGACACACCAAACACACAGGCTGTTTATCATCCACACAGAAGAGTTTGAGTTTCTCTCTGTGTTGACTGCACAACTCCTCAGACTCTGCTGAAGTTCTCTGACTTCTCTTCTGTAAGAAAGCCTCACACAGATTCTTTAGAACCAAGTTCACTGGAGGGTAATCTTTTGAGGATCTTCTCCTGCAAACTGGACAGTTCTTTGAATCCTGTTTTTCCCAGAACTGCTGCAGACAAACTTTACACACACTGTGACTACATGACAGGAGAACAGGATCCCTGAAGATGTCACAGCACACAGGACAGGAGAAATCCTCTTCAGACATCAACGCTTTAGAAGCCATTTTGTCAAAGTCCCACTTCAACAACGACTTACTGAATTTCAATCATACTTTCACTTTCAGATTTTCAGTTACAGAAAAACACCTTGACACCTTGAAGAATTTCTGTCCCGTTTTTTTTTCCACCACTCTGAGCTGCAGACGTTGTAAGTCCTTTAGTTTTGTCAGCTTGTCTAGAATTTAACTTTAAACTGCTTTTTGTGCCCTTTTGTTGTTAAAGGAATCAGTGCGGAAGAACTGGACTGTCACACTGAGTTTTACTTCCTTACTCTCAGGTCGAACAGAGGGTGGAGTTTTAAGTGAAGGTTTCTGATTGGTTTATGTGTTCTGTTTTCCAAGACATTTTTAAAATTCATTGTAAGATTCTAACTTGTATACCTAGTGATCTTGGCATGTGTCATTATTGCACAAATCATAGTGCTACACATTATTCTGCTTCATGGCTTTAGAAAGACAATATAAAAGGTAAAAGTAACTTTATATCAACAGCAAAGTTCCATAGGGTTCCATATATCCCTGTTGGTCATACTGGTTAATGCCCTATGAGGGGGGATTTATATTGTGAATAATGAGGACAGAATTACTGTAAATAATAACTATATGGGATTAAAATCTCTCCGTGACATTGCAGTCATAAGAGTGTTTTAAGAAGTTACTGTGAATGTAAAAACTGTCACTTCACCAGAAACACTAAAATAACCTGCCCAGGTTTTGGAAAAAAATGTTTAGAAGACTTGCAAGATTTGCCTTCTCTTGTGATCATGACTGATAAGTACTAATTGTAATGGAACCTCTCAAATGGTTCCACTTTTTTCTTTCTTTTTCTTTTTTTAAATAAGCTGTTATCAACTAATTAATTAACATGCAATATATTAATCAAATCACACCTTCACACCTAAAGGCCCACTCTCTTCATAACTGTGAGACAATGTTACTCCTTAAATGTCTGGTGAACAACTATCTTTCTACGCACGAATGGTCGAAGGTCTAGGCTGATGACCATACATACTCACGGGTAAATTCATAAACTCTGATACGTTGTACAAAGGGTGATAGAACATTGGATGATTTATTATGGTGTAACAATAAATTCAAAAACTGGTCATTGCTCGCAATTTCAATATCGTCAAAGATCACAGACGTTCTCAAAATATGAGCACAATCGGCACAGGTTCCGATCAACGTAAAGCCGTCTTTAAAACTCATTTACACTACAATACCCACAATGCAAGCGAGGGCCAACGAAACGTTGCGACGCATCTCGCGTGCTTGGATTTGTTATGGCGGTACGTTTCGAAACTCTGATGTTCCGATTTGAGACATCAGCGGGTTGGTAATTTTAAACACTTCAAATTCAGCTTTCAGTGAGATACCACAGATCATATTTCCCACACATTTTGAGAAGATTTATTTTTCAAATTTCGTGTCAGATTTTAATACACCGCACAGCGCTCCCACAAACATGTGTTCACTGGTGTGAGCGGACACACTGTAAGTTAGCTAAAACTGAACCTGAAGTTATTTTATACATGTAGGTCTGCTGGCATTGCTAATGTTTTCAACAACATTTAACCAATTCCATTACTAGGTCAGTTTGATGGGCACATTTTCTTTTATCTTACAGGAAGATCGAGTGTCGTAGCCTATGCTGTTCTAACTTCTGAGTCTTGTTAGCTTTGCGTAGCTGGTCAACCTCTGTATCCTATGGTAGGAATGGTGTTCTTTGGCTCGTTAGAAGAGAAGTTGGGGACCGCTAAACATAACACACTCTTTGATTTGCTTAGTTGGTTAAAATTAACCGTCAGTGTCTTACAAGTTTTGGGGAACTAGCTATCTTTTGCCATATTCTTTTCGCTGTGGCATGAACTCGATATGAAAGAAAGGATACCGAGACGATGTATATGTGAAAATGTATCTTGAAGCATAACTCTCGATAAACTGAAGAATGGTGACACTTGACCAAGGCGAGTGTAATTTCATATTAAATCTCTCTAAAAAAGATCTTGCAGCTCAGAGGGAAACCGACTGTCATCCAGCATGCAGACACATTCCAGCATCCTGTCCTCCTGGGTACCGAGCAGCTCACGTGCCGGTGTCATCTTAAACGGCTCTCCGGGGGGAACCGGTTCCGTACGGAGTAGCTACAGCTCACTGGTGGAGGGAGTAGATGACTCTTTTTGCTCGCAGTTCGCACCTCTACCAGCGTCCATTGGGAGCAGCGTAGACGCGGAGGTCCCGCTGGGGTCTGGACCATCTCAGGGAGCGTCCACTCATGCATATGGACCACTGAATGGAGGAACAGGGACCGTTGAGGAGATTTTGAAATGTACACAGGACCTGCCGCTGGTGATGAAGCTTGAACAGGTAACAAGCGAACGTACGCGGAGTCACTGTAGTGATTCTGAGTTTAATCGCGGCGCGTCATAAATCAAACCTATGACTTAAACAGACACAGTGAAATTATTAATGATCAGTTGCATGCGAAAAAAAACAGTAAAATGACGACAAGCCCTTGATCTTGATCGCTGCTTCATTATTGATTATTATTATTATTATTATTATTATTATTCAGACAGTCTGGATTCCTCACTCTCTTGTCTGCCTGTCTTCTCTGCCTGCTCCTCAACCACCATCCTCATCTTCAGTCATGCTCTCCGCCCACAGTTTGCTGGCTGTTACAAACTTCGACTGATCACTCATCTGCCTCGTCCTCATCAGATGCTATTTCCTGCCCGTTAAATTCTCCACCGGCACCATTTTCCGTAACTCCAACCTACAAAAAAATCTTCCTCTAAATTGTGTAATGTGAGTCGGGTTAAAGGGTATTCAGGGGTTCTGCATGGCCCCGCCCCCTCTCTGTCCTCCTGACTGATGGCTCACAGGGGCCCTGTGAAACAGTAGCTCAATCACTAAACAGATCTATTACTTAATACTACACATGATAGTGTTGACAGGTTTTATTTATTGAGAGTGGAACATATTTAGGATCTGATATTTAAACAGGTTTTTGCTCTTCAGACAATCACACAAACGTAGTCATGGGTCCATCACCACATTTAATTATATCAACATCTTAATACAGAATCTCAGAGGGGAAGTGTTGATTTTGATGAAAGTGAACTTTTCAGCTGGAAATCATATCAGACAAACAGATGATACCTCATTGTTGTGTCAGAAAGAGAGACCATCTCTCTGTCAGAAAACTCCACAGGGTCTTTTTATTCATACTGAAATGATCTCTACTCTAATCAATACACTGACATGCAACATGTTGTAACATCCTGTTTCTCACTCCCTGTCTCTGCTGGTCATTTTCAGTTAAGTTTTCATTGTTTTAGTCAGAGAGTCCTGTTTTCCTTGGCTCCATCAGTTAATCATTCAGTCACTCTGTGTTCCTGTTTTTATTCATCAGGTCTGGTTCCTGTTGTGTGTCAATATCACTGCTTTGTCTTTGTCTTTGTGAAGTCTTGACTGTATCTGATGATTGGGACCCTGTGTTATGTTGAGTGCTGTAAGTCTGAAAGCTATTGTGAATTTTGCCTGAAGTCTTGTCTGTATGCTGTCCCCTTTTTCCTGCTCTGTCCCCTGTGCTAACTTCTGCTCTGTTTACTGTGCTGGTACCTGTCCTGTCACTGGCCCTGTTTCCTGGTCTAACTCTTGGTCCAGTAAATTGCTGGTTATCTGCATTTGAACCCAGTTTCTGGTTCATTTCATGACACGTTTAAATGCACTTGATTCAGTGAACTCAGATTAAAAAACTAATACTTATTCACTGGTCACACTTTCTTTTTTTGGATCACAGTCTCTCAGTGTCAGAGATACATGAGGGATTATCTGTGGGCACCACTCTAATGCCTTTATGCAGCATCTGAAGAGATGATTTATAGTTAGGGGAAGTAGTGAAGTCTTAAGTTTGATCCAGAATATTCTAATTAATTATCAATAAATCATATTAGTCTGTAGAACTGTGTCTATAGTATATGTTAAATATGGGAGAGGCCTCATGTTCTTTGTCCATGTTGCATTTTACCAGTTCACCTTTGACTGAGGGTTTGGATTCACAAACAGAGAGGACACGTCTGGTACTCAAACCAGCTTCTACACTTCAGTTCCTTTATCTTTATGTTTTTAGTCACATTTAACATTAAACTGTCATTTATCATTCTTGTCATAAACGTGTGTTAACCTCTTGTAGTTTACACATTCATTGGGGAAAAAATCCAAACAGTCAGTTTTTTAGCAGTTTCATATTTTTTCATATAGGTCCCTGATCATTAAAAACCTTTCACTATGGCTCAATTATTATTCAGAAACTGCTCTAGATAAAATACTGTGTTTCTGATCTTTACCACTGTGTTGTGCATTTCAGCCAGTTTTGCCCAGCTCATCCAGGGACAGTATCAGCCCCTTCATTAAACTACACACTGAAATCTTTCACACATAAACCCTGATTCACACTGAAATCATTCACACACAAACCATGATTCACACTGAAATCATTCACACACAAACCATTATTCACACTGAAATCATTCACACATAAACCTGGAATCACACTGAATCCGTCACAAACAAACCATGACTTCTGATTCAGGAGTCAGACGTAACTATTTTACAATCAGAAAATCTTGAGTGACAGCCATGGACAAACTCTATGATTATAACTTGTCTTTTCTGATTTAGAACTCAGAAGTAATGTTTGTACAATCTGAAAATATTTTCAGTTTAATCTCTATAATGAAAATTCTGGTCAGTATATTGTTGCTCTATATGTTGGCCATGCTTATATTTGAAACAAATAATACTATAAGTATGTATGTAAAACAGGACATGGTATTGACCACCATCTAAAACACCACAATAACACAATGCATTCTGTGTCTCACTCCAGTCTGTAATCAGTTAACTTTTTCTCTCAAGAGTGATAAAAGAGTGATATTTATAAAATGACAGTTATAAGTAGGAAAGTTGTGATGTAATTGTGAAGTGATCTAACTGTATAATGTCTGTTATGATGAGTTGAACATAATGATGTGTGTGTGATGTGAGTTCATTCAGAGACAGTATCAGCTCGAACTGTGCTCTTCCACCCTCACACTACACTGCACTGGTAAGATCCTCAGAGGAGGGAGAGACCTATAAGTACAGAAGAGTGGTAATATTCTCTGAGTAAAAGTGTGTGTGACAGTGTGTATGTGTGTGTTGGTTAGAGGGTCAGAGAATGACAGCTTTCCTCTGTCCCAGTCCAGCTGGACTCTGATCCTCTGGAGTTTCTTATTGAATGTGAGGGGAGTGACTAACGGTCCTGGGGACTGTGACTGATATTTCCCATCATAATAAAACACAGTCCATATTCCATCCCAGAATCCTCCTCCCTTCCTGTGGACTGACTCTGTCATTACACCCAAATACCATGATGTATTATTCTCAACATCAACATCCCAGCAGTGTGTCCCTGAGTTAAAACCCTCAGAGCCCAGGACAAATGCCCATATATCAAATCTCTCTGGATTATCAGGAAGTTGCTGTCTCTCTTTACTGTATCTCACACTGATCAGATCCTCAGACAGGATGAGGTGTGGTTCTGCAGTGTTGGGGTCCAGAATGACAGGAGCTGAAAAGAGAGAACAGAGACAGTGGGAGAGATGAAACACATTTTCATTTGAACTGTGTCATAATTTGAGAAACTCTACATCCCTTTAGAAAAAGCCAATGTCACTGTAACAGACAGAATGTGTCTGTATGATAATGAAGAGTGAACACATGTACTGAATTCTTCAATCTGTTACACACACCCACCCACCCACACACATGCAAGCTGACCACTGATTCTCAGGCACTGGTAAGATGGTAGTAGACTTGAAACACGTGGGGACGACTGCCTGGAACAGCGAGATGTTGAAGATGTCAGTGAGAACATCTGCCAGCTGCTCAGCACAGTCCTTGATGGCTCGGCCTGGGATTCTGTCTGGGCCCGCAGCTTTTCATGGGTTGACTCTGGAGAGGGTCTTTCTCACTTCGTCTGCAGTCACCTGCAGAACCTGGTCATCCGTCCGGGGGGTAGTTTTTACCACCAGCACATTGTTCAGTCTCTCATACCGTGTGTAGAAGTCGTTCAGTGCATCTGGGAGGGTGGAGTCATTGCTACAGGTCTGAGGAGGAGGAGGCTTGTAGTCAGTGAGGGTCTGGATGCCCTTCCACAGATGCCGTGCATCTTTGCTGTTTGTGAGGTGGCTGTTGATTTTTTGGGCATATTGATTTTTTGGGCATATTGACCAACTTCACAGGCTGTACACATTCACTGTCTGTCTCTAATGAGGACCAACTTTACAGACTCACTGTCTGTCTCTAATGAGAACCAACTTTAAAGACTCTACACACTTACTGTCTGTCCACAAAACATTTCTCTCAGTGTCTTTTCTCTCTTCATAGTCTCATGTCTCAGTGTGTTGAATCCAAACACATCAGCTCCATTCATTTCAACAGAGTGACAGTTATTGTGCTGTTCTCCAGCTGCAACACTCACTGTACTCAACAATCTCCTGCATCTTCTCCCACACTCTGAACTTCAGGTTGCCCAGGTGCTTTGCCACATGGATCAGTGCTACTGAAAGCATGTGTGGATCCTGCAGTGTGCACTGGGCTCTGGAATAACATTCAGGAGTCAGTGCTGCTGTGGCTTTGGTATCACAGATAAACAGAGAGTTAAGAGGTGACTGCTTTACCTTTTCTTTGTGTCCTCAAAGCTCTGTGAAGGGAGACAAAACAGATTGATGAGAAGATATCTAATGAATGTTTATAATGAAATAGAGAAAGAGAGAGAGAGACAGAGACAGAGAGAGAGAGTGATGTTCTTAGCCTGTTCAACACTAGCTCTTGAAAAGGAACATTTCCCATTTTAAAATGAGAGAAATGACAGTATACAGTCAGTGGACTGTAAGGCAAGAATTGCAACATCACACACACACACACACACACACAGAGAGAGAGGGAGGGGGAGAGAGAGAGAGTAAAGTAGAGAGAGAGAAGAGAGTAAAGTAGAGAGAGAAGAGAGTAAAGTAGAGAGAGAAGAGAGTAAAGTAGAGAGAGAGAAGAGAGTAAAGTAGAGAGAGAGATGAGAGTAAAGTAGAGAGAGAGAAGAGAGTAAAGTAGAGAGAGAAGAGAGTAAAGTAGAGAGAGAAGAGAGTAAAGTAGAGAGAGAGAAGAGAGTAAAGTAGAGAGAGAAGAGAGTAAAGTAGAGAGAGAAGAGAGTAAAGTAGAGAGAGAGAAGAGAGTAAAGTAGAGAGAGAGAAGAGAGTAAAGTAGAGAGAGAAGAGAGTAAAGTAGAGAGAGAAGAGAGTAAAGTAGAGAGAGAAGACTGAATCTCCACTGAATCTGGCCCTGACTATGATAAAGACTACAAGATGGTTAAGATGGTTCTGTAGATCACCCTACACTCTCCTCTAGTCTATTATTTAAACTGAAATAATATATCCTCTCTGAGTTTCCCACAATGAACACTTTCCCTGTGTATTAGGAGAGAAGATGAATGTGTCTAAATAACTGTTAAATATACATGTGTCTGACATGACCAGAGAGGCAAAAGGAGAGATGATTATGATCTCTGTTACCCAACACCTCTATTAGACACACATCTACACACACACAAACACACGCACGAACACACACACACAAGCACGCACACACATGTGACAATTTGTGCATGAGTGTGTGTGTGTGTGTGAGAGTGTGAGAGTGCGTGTGTCTGAGTGTGTGTGTGTGTGTGTGTGTGTATGTGAGTGTGTGAGTGTGCGTGTGTGTGTGTGTGTATGTGAGTGTGTGTGTACGTGTGGGTGTGCATGTGTGCATGTGTGTGTGTGTGTGTGTGTGTGTGTGTGTGAGTGTGTGCCCGTGAATGCGTGACAAGAAAATAAGGCTATCACACGTCTAAAAAAGATCTAAATTCATGAAGTGAATGTCGTTAAATGTTTGAATGTCTTTGTCATTTGTTTATGTCTGTAATCTCATTCACTCTATTAATCCTGGATCGATTCCTTATTCCTTTGTGCCTACTCTAGAGGGATCTCAGGGTCGTCTCCTCATTCTAATTAAAAGTTTTATGAGGAAACGCCACTTGAATCACATCCGTGATTTTTCGCCCAATTTTGTCAGGGGTGCAACACACACACACATGCACAGCTTTAATCAACTGAATTGAATTGAATTGAATTAAATTGAATCGAATTGAATCGAATTGAACATGAGAGACTTTCACAGTGTATTGTGGTAATTTGCCTTCAGGAATGAGATGTCTTCAGCTTTTATCTCCTCTTCTATGACTCTGATTGAGTCTGAAAGACATGATATCTCTCTACTCATCTCCTCAATCTTCTCCTTCATCATCTGACTCTTCTGCTCCTCTTCCTCCCTCACTGCAGCTATCCTGGCTGCCTCTTCATCTCGTAAAAACTGGTGAAGTTTCTCAAACTCCACTTTAATCTGTCTCTCTGTGTGTTTGGCCTGACTCTGAAATGACAAACAGAAAAATACACAATTACCATAGTGCACTGTACTCAGAACAGTGAGTAATATCGCACAGTTATTGTTTAGAGTTAAATGACTGTAGTTTTCATTACTAATTATTCTCACCTTAATGTGCTCTGCTGTTTGATCACAGGTTTGTTTGGCTTTTTCAAAGATCTTCAGTTTCTCCTGTAAGGGTTTCAGTGCAGTCTTGAGTTCCTCCTGGAGGGAAGTGAGACATCATTACTAACGGTCTGTCTGTCTGTCTGTGCATGCATGTGTGTGAGTGTGTGCATGCGCTTGTGTGCATTTATACATCTGTGTGTGTGCATGTGTGTGTGTGTGTGTGTATTTGTGGAAGGAGGTCAAAAGAACCTATGACTGAAACATGGATGTTTGTGGAGAATCAGTAGTTGGCTTTTGTGTGTGTGTGTGTGTGTATGCGTGTGTGTGTGTGTGTGTAATACACTGACCCATACTCTGTGAAGTACACAGCCAAGACTTTACTGAACTGACCCCTGGTCAGTGAAGATCACAGACACACAGAGACTGTATCTGACCTTTCACTGCTACATAAAACAGCTTTGATATAGACTGACCTTGCACTCTGTAATTAATGCCTACTTACTACTAACAGGCTGTAATTAATGACAACTAATTACTGTATTTCATAGAAAATATATTCATTGCACCATATATTGAAATATCACATTTTAAATAGAGAAACAACATTTTGACCAAATTATGTTTATTTCATTGTGCCATACAAACTGGCAAAGTCAGCTACACAATTTTGTTAGCTTCTCTAGAATTTTAAAAATATTTTATTTTAGGAATCTTAAAATCAGACATATGTAAAAAGTTGCTGTAGTCTTCAATTAACCTAAACATTAATATCTCTAGTGAATTGTTTTCCTACCTTTCTGTCAAGTGCAGCTTCATCTATTGGACAGAATTTATGGTTTGTGTGTTTTTTTGAAGTCTGACACACCAAACACACAGGCTGTTTATCATCCACACAGAAGAGTTTGAGTTTCTCTCTGTGTTGACTGCACAACTCCTCAGACTCTGCTGAAGTTCTCTGACTTCTCTCCTGTAAGAAAGTCTCACACAGGTTCTTTAGAGCTAAACTTACAGGAGGCTCATCTTTTGAGGATCTTCTCCTGCAAACTGGACAATTCTTCAAAACCTGTTTTTCCCAGAACTGCTGTAGACAAACTTTACACACACTGTGACTACATGACAAGACAACAGGATCCCTGAAGATGTCACAGCACACAGGACAGGTGAAATCCTCTTCAGACATCAATGCTTTAGAAGCCATTTTATACAAGCCCAACTTCCACAATGACTTATTGAATTACACCTGAACTTTCACTTTCAGATGTTTAGTTATGAAAAAAAACCTTTGAAACTCACAAGGATTTATGCCCCCTGTCTGACCACTCTAAGCTGTAGATTTTTCTAATCCTTTAGTCTTCGTCAACTTGTCAGTAGTTTAATTTCAACCCCAGTTTGGGATATTTGTAAGGAATCCGTTTGTAAGAGCTGGACTGACACACTGTGTTTAACTTCCTTATTTCCAGGTGTGACAGAGGGTGGAGTTTAAGGTGAAGGTTTCTGATTGGTCCAACTCTGACTGGACAGTTAATGACTCATTAGGAATAATCATGTTCTTTATATTCTGTCTGAAAACTCATGAGGGCTAGCAAAGACATTTCTAGAATTCATTTTAAGATTATAACTTATTTGTCTAGTGATGTTGACATAGCACACTTATTATAATGGACTATTATTGAACACATCATAGTGCTACACATTACTCTGTTTTATGGTTTTATGAAGAGATATGACTCATCAAAAACAATGTTTTTTACCCCTCATAGATATACTGGATGTGACTGATGAGGTAATGAAATGTTCTCCTCTTTAACAGAAGAGTGGAAAGGTAAGACATTGTTCTCTTGTCTCTCTCTTCTCTGTGTTTGTGAAGCCAAACCCACAGTAGCACTGACTCCTGAATGTTATTCCAGAGCCCAGTGCAGAGTTCCAGAGCATCAGTCCAAATGATGTCACAGAGAAACACTGATGAATGATGGGAAACTGATCACTGAGGAGTAGGTGGTGTTGAGTCTTAGTCATGTAATGAAGGAGAATCTTCAACACCAGTGGTGGTCGTCTCTACAGCAGTAAAAATCTCTCTCTCTTTCTCTCTCTCTCTCTCTTTCTCTCTCTCTGTCACTCTCTCTCTTTCTCTCTCTCTCTCTCTCTCTCTCTCTCGTCCCATGGGATCACACATCTACAAATCTCGTTTAGGAAAATAAAATAGCCATCAAATTACCAGGTGGGTCAAAATTTAAACACCAAAAATATAATATTTTCATCCAAAGCCATATAATAGTTGTACACTGACTCACATGAAGTAGGAATTTCAACATGTTTTGATTTGAATTTCGTCTGTTAGAGGACAATGACATCACTGTCATAACAATCTAATCAGTGTTTGGAGTTCATCCTACACTGTGTGAAAAGGAGAGTCTGTAGTATTCACTGTGACGTGTATGTACTTGTATGAAGTCTACAGAGCTGGTTGGGTCAGTTCTCCTCCCTCTAGTGGAGATGATGAGGGACAGAACTGTGACCCAAACCCTAAATTTCACACACAGGAAGAACAGCTCATAGCTAGAGTTTCTAACTACAGGGATACAGTGACTGGTGACCAGTATTGTTTGGTTACAGGTGAATGGATATATTGGGAGACAGTTTTATAGAGAAAATGATGAAATAATGTCTTAAATGTGTCACTGCTTCAGCCATGTTTTTAGTTTTTCCTTATGTTCTAGTGTTGCCCTTTCCTCGTCTCTCCTGTGCTCCCCCTGTTGTTCTGTGTGTGGGTGTGTGTGCGTACGCGCATGTGTGTGTGTGTGTGTGTATGTGTGTGTCCGTCTGTGTCTATGTCTTAGTCTGTGTGTGTGTGTGTCCGTCTCTGTGTGTGTCTGTGTGTCCATCTGTGTCTGACTCTGTGTATGTGTGTGTGTGTGTGTTTGTGTGTGTGTGTGTGTGAGTCTGAGTCTGTGTGTGTGTGTGTCCGTCTGTCTGTGCCTGAGTCTGTGTGTGTGTGTGTGTGTGTGTGTGCGCGTGTGTGTCTGTGCCTGAGTCTGTATGTATGTGTCCGTCTGTGTCTGACTCCATTCCATCCACTCAGGGCCAGTGTGTTGTCTCAGACAGTCTGGATTCCTCACTCTCTTGTCTGCCTGTCTTCTCTGCCTGCTCCTCAACCACCATCCTCATCTTCAGTCACGCTCTCCGCCCACAGTTTGCTGGCTGTTATACACTTCGACCGATCTCCACTCATCTGTCTCGTCCTCATCAGACGCTATTTCCTGCCTGTTCAATTCTCCACCGGCACCATTTCCCGTAACTCCAACCTACAAAAAATCTTCCTCTGAATTTCATTCCGTGTCTGTGTCCTGCGTTTGATTTGGTTAAATTTGTAATAATTGTGTAATGTGAGTCAGGTTAAAGGGTATTCAGGGGTTCTGTGTGACCCCGCCCCCTCTCTGTCCTCTGTCCTGGTCAACCACTAAACAGATCTTCTACTTAATATTACACATGATAGTGTTGACAGGTTTTATTTACTGAGAGGGGAACATATTTAGGATCTGATATTTAAACAGGTTTGTGCTTTTAAGACAATCACACAAATTTAATGATGGATCCATCACCACATTTAATTATATCAACATCTTAATACAGAATCTCAGAGGGGAAGCAACTATTTTAATGAAAGTGAAAACTTTTCAGCTGGAAAACATCACAACAGACAAACAGATGATACCTCATTGTTGTGTCAGAAAGGGAAACCATCTCTCTGTCAGAAAACTCCACAGGGTCTTTTTATTCATACTGAAATGATCTCTGTTCTAATCAATACACTGACATGCAACATGTTTTGATGTCACGTTTCTCACTCCCTGTCTCTGCTGGTCATTTTCAGTTAAGTTTTCGTTGTTTTAGTCAGAGTCCTGTTTTCCTTGGCTCCATCAGTTAATCATTCAGTCACTCTGTGTACCTGTTTTTATTCATCAGGTCTGGTTCCTGTTGTGTGTCAATATCACTTTGTCTTTGTCTTTGTGAAGTCTTGACTGTATCTGATGATTGGGACCCTGTGTTACCTTGAGTGCTGTAAGTCTGAAAGCTATTGTGAATTTTGCCTGAAGTCTTGTCTGTATGCTGCCCCCTTTTTCCTGTTCTGTCCCCTGTGCTAACCGCCACCCTGTTTTCTGTGCTGGTACCTGTCCTGTTACTGGCCCTGTTTCCTGGTCCCTGGTCTAACTCTTGGTCCAGTAAATTGCTGGTTATCTGCATATGAACCCAGTTTCTGGTTCATTTCATGACACATGTGTAAATTCACTTGAATTTGTAAATGCACACATGCGCGCACACACACACACACACACACACACAAGCACACTACAAACTACACATGTTCAGTGTGTCTGTCAAATGACTGAAACACACTGAAATCATTCACACATAAACCCTGATTCACACTGAAATCATTCACACATAAACCTGGAATCACACTGAAATCCGTCACAAACAAACCATGACTTCTGATTCAGGAGTCAGACGTAACTATTTTACAATCAGAAAATCTTGAGTGACAGCCATGGACAAACTCTATGATTATAACTTGTCTTTTCTGATTTAGAACTCAGAAGTAATGTTTGTACAATCTGAAAATATTTTCAGTTTAATCTCTATAATGAAAACTCCGGTCAGCATATTGTTGCTCTATATGTTGGCCATGCTTATATTTGAAGCAAATAACACTATAAGTCTGTGTGTAAATCAGGACATGGTATTGACCACCATCTAAAACACCACAATAACACAATGCATTCTGTGTCTCACTCCAGACTGTGATCAGTTAACTTTTTCTCTCAAGAGTGATAAAAGAGTGATATTTATAAAATGACAGTTACGAATAGGAAAGTTGTGATGTATTTGTTAAGTGATCTAACTGTATAATGTCTGTTATGATGAGTTGAACATAATGATGTGTGTGTGATGTGAGTTCATTCAGAGACAGTATCAGCTCGAACTGGGCTGTTCCACTCTGACACTACACTGCACTGGTAAGATCCTCAGAGGAGAGAGATTAATACCATTACAGAATAATGGAAACATTCTCTGAGTAAAAGTGTGTGTGACAGTGTGTATGTGTGTGTTGGTCAGAGGGTCAGAGAATGACAGCTTTCCTCTGTCCCAATCCAGCTGGACTCTGATCCTCTGGAGTTTCTTATTGAATGTGAGGGGAGTGTCTGTCTGTCCTGGGCACTGTGACCAATATTTCTCATAATAATAACTCACAGTCCATATTCCACCCCAGACTCCTCTTCCCTTCCTGTGGACTGACTCTGTGATTACACCGAAACGCCAAAATGTTCCATTCTCAACATCAACATCCCAGCACTGTGTCCCTGAGTTAAAACCCTCAGAGCTCAGGACAAATTGATATAAATCAAATCTCTCTGGATTATCAGGAAGTTGCTGTCTCTCATCACTGAATCTCACACTGATCAGATCCTCAGACAGGATGAGTTGTGGAAATGCAGTGTTGGGGTCCAGAATGACAGGAGCTGAAGAGAGAGAACAGAGACAGTGGGAGAGATGAAACACTTTTTCATTTGAACTGTGTCATAATTCCAGAGGCTCTAAGTCTCTACATCCCTTTAGAAAAAACAAATGTCACTGTAACAGACAGAATGTGTTTGAATGAAAATGAAGAGTGAACATGAAGAGAAAACAGGTTGTTAGTGTAACTGAGGTCATTCTGTTCCATCAGTTATAGAACACATGTACTGAATTTTTCACACTGTTATTTCACCACACACACACACACACACACACACACACACACACACACACACACACACACACACTGATTTTTTACAAACAGTGTGTGAAATCTGACAGAGTGTATTTGTTTGTGTAAATGTCTTAAAAAGTACATCTAAATTAAAAAATGTGAAATTCAGGGTTACTGGATGTCTTTCACACAGATTAAACTGGTATGAAATGTGACTAAAGCTTCATAATGTTCATTTAAAATTTGGGGTTGTTCAGTTTAAGCTTGAGGTTTTTTTCTATTGACACTTCTTCTTTCTCTTCCTCTCTGTGACTTTTCTGTCAAAATAAAAACTGTCTCTGAATATTTTCCTCAGGTTATGGTTTCATGTATGACATGCTACCACATTAACTACATCAATTCAAATCCAATTTTCTTTTTCTTTTTTTTTTTACACTGTCAATAATCCTCTACTAAACAAAACCACAAGTTCATTACCACTGTCTGTCTCTAATGAGGACCAACTCTACAGACTCTACAGCCTCACTGTCTGTCCCCAAAACATTTCTCTCAGTGTCTTTTCTCTCTTCATAGTCTCATGTCTCAGTGTGTTGAATCCAAACACATCAGCTCCATTCATTTCAACAGAGTGACAGTTATTGTGCTGTTCTCCAGCTGCAACACTCACTGTACTCAACAATCTCCTGCATCTTCTCCCACACTCTGAACTTCAGGTTGCCCAGGTGCTTTGCCACATGGATCAGTGCTCCTGAAAGCATGTGTGGATCCTGGAGTGTGCACTGGGCTCTGGAATAACATTCAGGAGTCAGTGCTGCTGTGGCTTTGGTATCACAGATAAACAGAGAGTTAAGAGGTGACTGCTTTACCTTTTCTTTGTGCGCTCAAAGTTCTGTGAAAGGAGACAAAACAGAATGATGAGAAGATATCTAATGAATGTTTATAATGAAATAGAGAGAGAGACAGAGAGAGAGAGAGAGAGAGAGAGAGAGAGTGATGTACTTGCCCGGCTCAACATTAACTCTTGAAAAGGAACATTTCCCATTTTAAAATGAGAGAAATGACAGTAATACAGTCAGTGGACAGTAAGGGAAGAATTGCAACATCACACACAGAGAGAGAGAGAGAGAGAGAGAGACAAACACACACTCAAAACACTGTTTTCCAATAAATCTCATTTTTTTCCTGATGAATTACTTTGTATTAGTGAGCTTGGGCATTGCTAAAAAGCTAATGTCACAATCCAGCCTGGTCCTTCCACTGTTCAGCCCGTTTTCCCGTTTTGTGTTCTAGTTCCTGGGTTCCACTCCACATTTTTGTTTTCGCACCAATCACCTGCCTTCCCTCTACTCACCTGTTCACCATTCTCTCATTAGTCTGTGTTTTAAAAGCCTTGTCTCACCACTCACTACTTACTAGATTATCCTTGCCACTTTTGGAAGATTCTCTTGTGGTTTCATGTATGTTTTTCTGACTCTTGCTCATGTTTTTGACTTCTGCCTGTTTCCTGGATTTTGCCCTGTTGGTTTTTGTAATTGCCTGGACTGTTTTTGCCCTCCTCGTCTGTGACCTGTGTCTGTTCACTTTTGATTACTGCTTTGCCCTCCTCTGCCTTCTGTATTGGACTGATGTCTAGTTTTTTAAGACTCTGCCTGGATTCAAACCACGTTTTTTATCTGATCCCCATTTTGCCTGTTTATGAATTTACTGTTAACACTGCCTGCTGTTTTCTGTTTTTGGTGAAATTTTTGATCATTAAAATCACCTTTTTTAAATACATTCTCTCAAGAGTCTGCTCCTGGGTCCATGTTCTGTATCCCAGGCCGGGACAGTTAAGGCCGAAACTGATAGTTATTTTCCTTTTTTTGTAATTGTAAAATGTAACCATGCAAATTAACCCCCAACATGAACAAACCAAATGCGCAGACGCCAGTCTGCAGTAGCCAATCAGAGAGGCAGAATCCCCTCTCCCTCTCCACTGATTTTATTCCAATGAACTATTCATCTGATTTCAAAAATGACTCCTCAAGAAAACAGCAAAAATACAAACTCTTGAAGGAAAGAGCCTGTTTGGTGATATACGTTGTAGGACACAAAGACGTTATCTCATCCAGAATTCCACAACCTGCCATTTGTTAAAACCTTTGCGATCAGCAAAGACAGGGTCATCACACACACTTGACTGAATTCTCACATTTTGGCCAAGGATGAGGATGGGGCCAACCACCTTCAAAGCCAAGTGAGAACCAATTTCCATGGTCACCTCTTGACAAACTGATGGACCAGTTTATAATAATCAACTGACCAAACACTGACCACTGCATCTACATGTGATCATAAGATAAGAACAGAATTTTGTTCCTGTTCTGCTGGGTTTTGGTTGCCCTGGTGTCACCAAGACTGGATCAAAGCCAGAAATCACAAACAGACACAGGGATTAACTCTTCACTCTGCCCACAGTCCACTTCACCAAAGTGTCTGATCCCACACCGGTCTCACACACCATCCAACAAAGTCTGTTGTCACCCCAGAAAGAGGAATTTCTGCTGCTCCAGTCCTCCTGCTTCCTGACTCTTGGGACACAGAATTCCATGTCTCATCAACTTCTGACGTCTGGATTGCAGAGTTGGAGACAATTATCTTCTTCTATTTGAGAGGACCAATTTCGGACCGTCCCCAGCCAGAGTGTACACTAACCAGTCTCTTTTCTCTATGGCACTGACACGAGTTGAATTTCTCTCTCCAGATGACTGTATTCACTCACCTCCTTCTAAGTCAAACACACTAAGAAACTTGGACTGTGTTCATCTAAACTTGTCTCAGAGACCTCTCCTCTGTATTTTTAGTTCTGACTGTTATTTCTGATCACCTCACATCATAAGTGCTGTTTCTTCCTGTGCTGCTGTGGCTGTGTGGACTACCCCGGTCCAGCTCCCCCTGCTGTTTTCTTATTCTTTAGTTCTGTTTACCAGTGTGTTTTCATCTTCATTATTTCTGTGTTGTTTGCAATTCACCCACTGGGTCAGCACCTATTGCACACCTGTCTGGCCATGAAGGGGTCTCTCTCTCTGTGGTCCTTCTCAAGATTTCTCCTATTTCTCCCTTTCATCTGCGTCTTTCGGGGAGTTTTTTCTTGCCCATTATGAGGATTAAGTTGGAGGTGCCACTCTACCTTGGTTGATGTAAACCTGTGGGCATGTAAAGCCCATTGAGACTGTTAACAGTGATATTAGGCTTTAAATAAACTTAAACTTGAAACTTGTAAAAGTCTGTTCAACATTCTGCTGTTTACTGCTTTTTCATTTAATGTTGTGTTTCTTTTGTCTTGGCTGTCTAGTGTTTATTCTGTTTCAGAGAACCTGTTTTAATCTCCTTTTCTTTCATCTGCTATTTCTGTTCTTTTATTGCTGTCTATGAACATACCATTAAAATGCATTTAGAATCTTTGCCTGTGTGTTTTTCTGTCTCCCTTGTCATATCAGTTCGACCAACTCTAAGAACTGATGTGTTCAGTAAATGTGTCACTGAGTTTTCTGTCAGGACTAGTGCCCCCTACTGTCACCTCCCCAAAATCACCTACAACATAAAACGCACAGACGTCAGCCGGTTAATCTCTGTATCAAAACAACACGGTGCCTGGTCATTTCCCCATTTTTCTGTTCTGTTTAAGAGAGAAGGGATCTATGATGTATGAAACAATAAAAATGAGAGAAAATGAAAACCCTGACATGCAAAAGCAGAAAGAGAGAAGAGAGTAAAATAGAGAGAGAGAGAAGAGAGTAAAGTAAAGAGAGAGAAGAGAGTGAAGTAGAGAGAGGAGAGAGTAAAGTAGAGAGAGTGAAGAGAGGAAAGTAGAGAGAGTGAAGAGAGGAAAGTAGAGAAAGTGAAGAGAGGAAAGTAGAGAGACAGAGAGAAAAGCAGAGAGAGAGAAGACAGTAGAGAGAGAGAAGAGAGTACAGTAGAGAGAGAGAAGAGAGTAAAGTCCATCTCCACTGAATCCGGCCCTGACTTTGATAAAGACTACAAGATGGTTAAGATGGTTCTGTAGATCACCCTACACTCTCCTCTAGTATATTATTTAAACTGAAATAATGTATCCTCTCTGAGTTTCCCACAATGAACAGTTTCCCTGTGTATTAGGAGAGAAAGATGAATGTGTCTAAATAACTGTTAAATATACATGTGTCTGACATGACCAGAGAGACAAAAGGAGAGATGTTTATGATCTCTGTTACCCAACACCTCTGTTAGACACACACAGCTACACACACACACACATGCACACACACACACACACACACACATAGACGCAGACACACACACATACACACACACACACACAAAACACAGACATTCATGCACATGTGACAAGTGTGTGTGTGAGTGTGTGTGTGTGTGTGTGAGTGAGCGCCCACAGCATGACAAGAAAACACTTCTAAAAAACAGCACTAAAAAAAGATGTAAATTCTTCAAGTGAATGTTGTTAAATGTTTGAATGTCTTTGTCATTTGCTTATGTCTGTAATCTCATTCACTCTGTTAATCCTGTATTGATTACTTATTCCTTTGCGCCTACTCTAGAGGGAGCTCACAGTCGTCTCCTCATTCTAATTAAAAGTTTTATGAGGAAACGCCACTTGAATCACATCCATGATTTTTCTCCCCCTTTGTCAGGGGTGCAACACACACTCACATGCACAGCTTTAATCAACTGAATTGATTTGAATTGAATGAAAATGAGAGACTTTCACAGTGTATTGTGGTAATATACCTTCAGGAATGAGATGTCTTCAGCTTTTATCTCCTCTTCTATGGCTCTGATTGAGTCTGAAAGACGTGATATCTCTCTACTCATCTCCTCAATCTTCTCCTTAATCATCTGACTCTTCTGCTCCTCTTCCTCCCTCACGGCAGCTATCCTGGCTGCCTCTTCATCTCGTAAAAACTGGTGAAGTTTCTCAAACTCCTTCTTAATCTGTCTCTCTGTGTGTTTGGCCTGACTCTGAAACGACAAACAAAAAAGTACACAATTACCATAGTGCACTGTACTCATGACAGTGAGTAATATCTCAAAGTTATTGTTTAGTGTTAAATGACTGAATTGTTTTCATTACTAATTATTCTCACCTTAATGTGCTCTGCTGTTTGATCACAGGTTTGTTTGACTTTTTCAAAGATCTTCAGTTTCTCCTGTAAAGGTTTCAGTGCAGTCTTGAGTTCCTCCTGGAGGGAAGTGAGACATCATTACAGACAGTCTGTCTTTTCCACTTATATACAGCACAGTGTGAGTATATCTGTGTTTGTGTGTGTTTGTGTGTAATACACTAACCCATCCTCTACAAACTACACAGCCAAGACTTTACTGAACTGATGTGGTCAGTGAAGATCACAGACACACAGAGACTGTATTTGACCTTTTACTGCTACATAAAACAGCCTTGATATAAACTGACCTTGCACTCTGTAATTAATCACAACTCATTAATTACTACTAACAGTCTGTAATTAATGACTACCAAGCTACACAATTTTGCCAGCTTCTCCAGAATTTTATATCTCATTTTAGGAAGCTTAAAATTAGACATATGTAAAAAGTTGCTGTAGCGATTAATTAATCTAAACATTAATATCTCCAGTGAATTGTTTTCTTACCTTTCTGTCAAGTGCAGCTTCATCTACTGGTTTGAATTTGTGGTTTGTGTGTTTTCTTGAATCCCGGCACACCACACACACAGGCTGTTTATCATCCACACAGAAGAGTTTGAGTTTCTCTCTGTGTTGACTGCACAACTCCTCAGACTCTGCTGAAGTTCTCTGACTTCTCTCCTGTAAGAAAGTCTCACACAGGTTCTTTAGAGCTAAACTGAGGGGAGGGTTATCTTTTGAGGATCTTCTCCTGCAAACCGGACAGTTCTTTGAATCCTGTTTTTCCCAGAACTGCTGTAGACAAACTTTACACACACTGTGACTACATGACAGGACAACAGGATCTCTGAAGATGTCACAACACACAGGACAGGAGAAATCCTCTTCAGACAGCAACGCTTTAGAAGCCATTTTGTACAAGCCCCACTTCAACAATGACTTGTTGAATTTCAATCGTACTTTCACTTTCAGATTTTCTGTTACAGAAAACACCTTGAAACTCAGGAGAATTTCTGTCACCTTTTTTTCCCACCACTCTAAGCTGCAGACGTTGTAAATCCTTTAGTTTTGTCAGCCTGAATTTGAATTTTAACCTAGGTTTTGTGCCCTTTTTGATGTTAAAGGAATCAGCACGGAAGAACTGGACTGTCACACTGAGTTTTACTTCCTTCCTGTACTTCCTTCCTCAACCTTAGGTGAAGGTTTCTGATTGGTTTATGTGTTCTGTTTTCCAAGACATTTTTAAAATTCATTGTAAGATTATAACTTGTTTATCTAGTGATCTTGGCATGTGTTATTACTGCACACATTATAGTGCTACATATTATTCTGCTTCATGGCTTTAGAAAGACAATATAAAAGGTAAGAGAAACTTTATATCAACAGCAGAGAAAGTTCCATAGGGTTCCATATATCCCTGATGGTCATATTCGTTAATGTCTAGTGAGGCTGGTATTTATATTGTGAATAATGAATAACTGTAAAGAATAACTGTATGGGATTAAAATCTCACCGTGACATTGCAGTTGTAAGGGTGTTTCAACAAGTTACTGTGAATGTAAAAACTGTGACCTCACCAGAAACACTAAAATAACCTGCCCATGTTTTGGAAAAAAAAAACATTTAGAAGACTTGCAAGATTAGCCTTAAATCTCCTCACTTGTGATCATGACTGATAAGTACTAATTGTAGTGAACCTCTCAAATGGTTCCACTTTTTTCTTTCCTATTCTTTTTTAAAATAAACTGTTATCAACTAATGAATTAACATGCAATATATTAATCAAATCACACCTCACAGCTCTCTCACAAACATATGTGTTCACTGGTGTGAGCAGACACACTGTAAGTTAGCTAAAACTGAACCTGAACTTATTTTATACATGTGTGTCTGCTGGCATTGATAATGTATTCAACAGCATTTAACCAATTCCATTACTAGGTCAGTTTGATGGGCACGTTTTTCTTTTATCCTACAGAAAGATCGAGTGTCGTAGTCTATGCTGTTCTAACTTTTGAGTCTTGTTAGCTTTGCATAGCTGGTCACCCTCTGTATCCTATGGTAGGAATGGTGTTCTTTGGCTCGTTAGAAGAGAAGTTCGGGACCGTTAAACATAACACACTCTTGAGTTGCTTAGTTGGTCAAAATTAACCGTCAGTATCTTACAAGTTATGGGAAACTAGCTATCTCTTGCCATATTCTTTTCGCTGCGGCATGAACTCGATATGAAAGAAAGAATACCGAGACGATGTGGACAGAATGCTCTGCGAATTCGTATGTGTGAAAATGTATCTTGAAGCATAACTCTCGATAAATTGAAGAATGGTGACACTTGTGCAAGGCGAATGTAATTTCACATTTAATCTCTCTTTAAAAAAATCTTGCAGCTCAGAGGCTAAACCGACTGTCATCTAGAATGCAGACACATTCCAGCATCCTGTCCTCCTGGGTACCGAGCAGCTCACGTGCCGGTGTCATCTTAAACGGCTCTCCGGGGGGAACCGGTTCCATACGGAGTAGCTACAGCTCACTGGTAGAAGGAGTAGATGACTTTTTGCTCGCAATTCGCACCTCTACCAGCGTCCATTGGGAGCAGCGTAGACACGGAGGTCCCACTGGGGTCTGGACCATCTCAGGGAGCGTCCACTCATGCATATGGACCACTGAATGGAGGAATAGAGACCGTTGAGGAGATTTTGAAATGTACACAGGACCTGCCGCTGGTGACGAAGCTTGAACAGGTAACAAGCGAACGTACGCGGAGTCACTGTAGTGATTCTGAGTTTAATCGCGGCACGTCATAAATCAAACCTATGACCTAAAGAGACCCAGTGAAATTATTAATGATCAATTGCATGCGAAAAAAACAGTAAAATGACGACAAGCCCTTGATCTTGATCGCTGCTTCATTATTGTTGTTATTTTTTTTCAGTGATTTCTCGAGATACTTCAGATGTTCAGATGATGAAGATACTTCAGATGTTTTTTATTTTATACTTTATCACTAATTGCGCACTATGATTTTATTAAGTAAAGGTATTTCCTGGTTGTATATGGCTTCTAAATGAAACAGGAGACGCGGTGGTGTTGGATACAGTATAGATCATGATTTTTTTTAATCAGCTGAAGAAATGGCAGCAGCATATGCAGGAGCAACTGAAGGCTCATCAACTGGAGGAGCTACTTAGACTACAGGACGTACAGCACGGGGTCCCTCACAGGGCACAGCACGAAACAGGTACTCCACCATACACTGCTCAGTTCAGCCTTCTTTTTATTGTTTTATACGTGTAATGACCAGCACTCTTACCATAGGGCAGCTCTTACAATGAGTGGGCCTGTTTACACTAATAAGTTATCACCTGTTATTTTTAGATCTAGAATTGGGTTTAGATTTACTTTATTGATCCCCAAGGGGAAATTGAGGTGTTACAGCAGCAATGCACCTAAATCACAAGACACACCTAGCTTACACCAAAAAACACACAATCAGGTGGGTTAACAAAAATACTGTATTTACAAAATACAAAACTTTTATGCCACAACACAAAAAATAAAAAAATAGGTCTCTGAGTCCTCAGGGTCTCGTTTCGGAGAGGAAAGTCCACAGACAGGATTATCTCATCTCGTCCTGTCATCCACATCTCGCACACACTCCAGAACCAGAACTCCAGAGACCCAGTTCACACACTCTAATTAGCAAGACCAGACGGATGAGGAAGAGCAAGACAGCACTCAGGGTACTGAAACATTACACAGCACTGATGATTATTCAAACCTCAGACATTTTTTTCCTTTTAAAGATTTGAAACATATGCCCAGTGAATGTACTTAAAGTCTGAAAACTAGTGAATAAAATAAAGTTTGGGACTGGCAGACATGGAAGAGTTTTGATGATCTGTTTTTTTTGATGAGTTGAACATAATGATGTGTGTGTGATGTGAGTTCATTCAGAGACATTGTTGTTGTTGTTTTGTTTATTTCCAGAAGCCCATCTACAAATCTCATTTAGAAAAATTAAAACAGCCATATAATATAATAGTTGTACACCGACACACATGAAGTAGGAATTTCAACATGTTTTGATTTGAATTTCTTCTGTTAGAGGACAATGACATCACTTCACGACAATCTAATCAGTGATTGGAGTTCATCCTACACTGTATGAAAGTATTCACTGTGACGTGTGTGTACTTGATAAGTACACACACTGTGACGTGTGTGTACTTGATAAGTCTACAGAGTTGGTTGGATCAGTTCTCCTCCCTCTAGTGGAGATGATAAGGGAAAGAACTGTGACCCAAACCCTAAATTTCACACACAGGGAGAACAGCTGATAGCTAGGGTTTCTAACTATAGGGATACAGTGACTTGTGACCAGTATTGTTTGGTTACAGGTGAATGGATATATTGGAAGACAGTTTTATAGAGAAAATGATGAAATAATGTCTTAAATGTGTCACGGCTTCAGCCATGTTTCTAGTTTTTCCTTATGTTCTAGTGTTGCCCTTTCCTGTGCTCCCCCTGTTGTTCTGTGTGTGTGTGTGTGTGTCCGTCTGTGTCTGGCTCTGTATGTGTGTGTGTGTGTGTGTGTGTGTGTGTGTCTGAGTCTGTATGTGTCTGACTCTGTGTGTGTGTGTGTGTGTGTCTGTGCGGCGCTTCCGATTCCCAACCAACCGACACACCTGCACCCCATCTACTCATCTACTCTGCTGCACCTGTATCCTGGTTTTCCATCCACTCATGGCCAGTGTGTTGTCTCAGACAGTCTGGATTCCTCACTCTCTTGTCTGTCTGTCTTCCCTGCCTGCTCCTCAACCACCATCCTCGTCTTCAGTCATGCTCTCCGCCCACAGTTTGCTGGCTGTTATACACTTCGACCAATCTCCACTCATCTGTCTCGTCCTCATCAGACGCTATTTCCTGCCCGTTAAATTCTCCACCGGCACCATTTCCCGTAACTCCAACCTACAAAAAATCTTCCTCTGAATTTCACTCCGTGTTTGTGTCCTGCATTTGGTTTCACTCCATTGGTTGCAACAAAATGTTTGTGTGTATATAATTAAATTTCTAATAAATTGTGTAATGTGAGTCAGGTTAAAGGGGATTCAGGGGTTCTGCATGGCCCCGCCCCCTCTCTGTCCTCCTGACTGATGACTCACAGGGGCCCTGTGGTGTCAAACAGTAGCTCAATCACTAAACAGATCTTCTACTTAATATTACACATGATAGTGTTGACAGGTTTTATTTATTGAGAGTGGAACATATTTAGGATCTGATATTTAAACAGGTTTGTGCTCTTAAGACACTCACACAAACTTAGTCATGGGTCCATCACCATATTTAATTATATCAACATCTTAATACAGAATCTCAGAAGAGAAGTGTCGATTTTGATGAAAGTGAACTTTTCAGCTGGAAAATATATCAGACAAACAGCTGATACCTCATAGTTGTGTCAGAAAGAGAAACCATCTCTCTGTCAGAAAACTCCACAGGGTCTTTTTATTCATACTGAAATTATTTCCACTCTAATCAATACACTGACATGCAACATGTTGTAACATCCTGTTTCTCACTCCCTGTCTCTGCTGGTCATTTTCAGTTAAGTTTTCATTGTTTTAGTCAGAGTCCTGTTTTCCTTGGCTCCATCAGTTAATCATTCAGTCACTCTGTGTACCTGTTTTTATTCATCAGGTCTGGTTCCTGTTGTGTGTCAATATCACTGCTTTGTCTTTGTGAAGTATTGACTGTATCTGATGATTGGGACCCTGTGTTACCTTGAGTGCTGTAAGTCTGAAAGCTATTGTGAATTTTGCCTGAAGTCTTGTCTGTATGCTGCCCCCTTTTTCCTGTTCTGTCCCCTGTGCTAACTGCTGCTCTGTTTACTGTGCTGGTACCTGTCCTGTCACTGGCCCTGTTTCCTGGTCCCTGGTCTAACTCTTGGTCCAGTAAATTGCTGGTTATCTGCATATGAACCCAGTTTCTGGTTCATTTCATGACGCGTGTGTAAATTCACTTGAATTTGTAAATGCACACATGCGCACACACACACAAACACACACACACACACACACACACACAAGCACACTACAAACTACAAACTACACATGTTCAGTGTGTCTGTCAAATGACTGAAACACACTGAAATCATTCACACATAAACCCTGATTCACACTGAAATCATTCACACATAAACCCTGATTCACACTGAAATCCATCACAAACAAACCATGACTTCTGATTCAGGAGTCAGACGTAACTATTTTACAATCAGAAAATCTTGAGTGACAGCCATGGACAAACTCTATGATTATAACTTGTCTTTTCTGATTTAGAACTCAGAAGTAATGTTTGTACAATCTGAAAATATTTTCAGTTTAATCTCTATAATGAAAACTCTGGTCAGCATATTGTTGCTCTATATGTTGGCCATGCTTATATTTGAAGCAAATAACACTATAAGTCTGTGTGTAAATCAGGACATGGTATTGACCACCATCTAAAACACCACAATAACACAATGCATTCTGTGTCTCACTCCAGACTGTGATCAGTTAACTTTTTCTCTCAAGAGTGATAAAAGAGTGATATTTATAAAATGACAGTTATGAATAGGAAAGTTGTGATGTATTTGTTAAGTGATCTAACTGTATAATGTCTGTTATGATGAGTTGAACATAATGATGTGTGTGTGATGTGAGTTCATTCAGAGACAGTATCAGCTCTAACCGTGCTCTTCCACTCTGACACTACACTGCACTGGTAAGATCCTCAGAGGAGGGAGAGACCTATAAGTACAGAAGAGTGGTAATATTCTCTGAGTAAAAGTGTGTGTGACAGTGTGTATGTGTGTGTTGGTCAGAGGGTCAGAGAATGACAGCTTTCCTCTGTCCCAATCCAGCTGGACTCTGATCCTCTGGAGTTTCTTATTGAATGTGAGGGGAGTGACTAACGGTCCTGGGGACAGTGACCGATATTTCTCATTATAATAAAACACAGTCCATATTCCATCCCAGAATCCTCCTCCCTTCCTGTGGACTGACTCTGTGATTACACCCAAATACCATGATGTATTATTCTCAACATCAACATCCCAGCAGTGTGTCCCTGAGTTAAAACCCTCAGAGCTCAGGACAAATAAATGTGAATCAAATCTCTCTGGATTATCAGGAAGTTGCTGTCTCTCATCACTGAATCTCACACTGATCAGATCCTCAGACAGGATGAGTTGTGGAAATGCAGTGTTGGGGTCCAGAATGACAGGAGCTGAAGAGAGAGAACAGAGACAGTGGGAGAGATGAAACACTTTTTCATTTGAACTGTGTCATAATTCCAGAGGCTCTAAGTCTCTACATCCCTTTAGAAAAAGCCAAT